>NC_084556.2:16227500-16255000 GCF_033978685.3 Nerophis lumbriciformis | reverse complement strand
AGAAGGCCTGGCTCTCAGTCTGCATTCTAATTCATCCCAAAGGTGTTCTATCGGGTTCAGGTCAGGACTTTGTGCAGGCCAGTCCAGTTCATCCACACCGGACTCTGTCATCCATGTCTTTATGGACCTTGCTTTGTGCACTGGTGCACAGTCATGTTGGAAGAGGAAGGGGCCCACTCCAAACTGTTCCCACAAGGTTGGGAGCATGGAATTGTCCAAAATGTTTTGGTATCCTGGAGCATTCACAGTTATTTTCACTGGAACTAAGGGGCCAAGCCCAACTTCTGAAAAACAGCCCACACCGTAATGCCTTCTCCACCAAATTTCACACTCGGCACAATGCAGTCCGAAATGTAGCGTTCTCCTGGCAACCTCCAAACCCAGACATGTCCATCAGATTGCCAGATGGAAAAACGTGATTCATCACTCCAGAGAAGGCATCTCCACTGCTCTAGAGTCCAGTAGCGATGTGCTTTCCACCACTGCATCCCACGCTCTGCATTGGACTTGGTGATTTATGGCTTAGATGCAGCTGCTCGGTCATGGAAACCCATTCCATGAAGCTCTCTGCGTACTGTACGTGGGCTAATTGTAAGGTCACATGAAGTTTCGAGCTCTGTCGCAACTGACTGTGCAGAAAGTCGGCGACCTCTTTGCACTATGCGCTTCACTGTCCGCTGACCCCTCTCTGTCAGTTTACGTGGCCTACCACTTCGTGGCTGAGTTGCTGTTGTTCCCAAACTCTTCGAATTTGTTTTATAATAAAGCCGACAGTTGACTTTGGAATATTTAAGAGCGAGGAAATTTCACAACTGGATTTGTCGCACAGGTGGTATCCTATGACAGTTCCACGCTGGAAATCACTGAGCTCCTGAGAGCGGCCCATTCTTTCACAAATGTTTGTAGAAACAGTCTCCATACCTAAGTGCTTGATTTTATACACCTGTGGCCGGGCCAAGTGATTAGGACACCTGATTCTGATCATTTGGATGGGTGGCCAAATGCTTTTGGCAATATAGTGTATGTTCTTTTTGCCGATCCATTGTGATAAGAAACAACAAAAGTTGGACTTATTGAGACGCAGTTTTCCAGAAAATGTAGTTTGAAGTACAAATTGTGCTACTTCTGGGGTGTATTTGTTATGTCATGACGCCATATGGATCGACTTCATAGTTTGTATTCAGTAACGTTAACTAAAGTCCGTTCAATTGCTTCACAGGCTTCAACACAATTAAATATTTTTGAGTTTATTTTTGAGGCAGACTCCGTTATAAAGGATACAAAGGCGACAGATTGCTTCTATCAGCAGAATATTACCCAGCACGCCGCCTCATATTTGTACGCGGCCCCCTGCAGCTGCCGCCCGCCGCTTTTACCGTCCTTTTTCTCCTGCAAACCTCCCATTTCTCAAGAAGTCACAAAGTGCTATCCACTGTTCAGTGTGTTGTTTCCCCAGTCACATGTGCAGCAGGTTATTGATGACATTGCTTTTTAGTCTGCAAAGTGCGCCTGCACTCCAAAGGAATAATACCTAGCCACAAACTGTCTCACTGAAGAATGCTCTTGACCATGTGCTGTTTCTAGGAAGAGGATGAAAACCATTAGGTTGCTAACAATACCAGCTGGATCAGAAATTGTTTTTTTTATTATTATTATTATGGTCCCCAAACTAAGCATGCTCAGTTTGACACTTGATGTAACAATGTTTGGCGACTATAGCTTGTAGTGGTGAAAGTTCTATATATGGAGCCAGTGCAGAAAAACAAAACACAATTCAAAGTCTGTTTTGCTTTTTCTTTGGCTTTTGTGTTTGTACCCACAGTAGAGTTTGGAGGGTTTTTTTGTTTTGATTTTGGACAAGATAAAATAAATATGAAGCGAATTATAATTATTCCCACTCCTTTTAGACATGTAATCATTTGAGCAAAATTCTAAGATCAAATTGAAATTGTATTAAATGTATAGTTTCTTTTTTGTAAAATGTAAAATATATTCCTAAATAATGATGCATATTTTTGTACAGTTGAGTACATTTTATTTAAATTATTCACATTTTAATCTGCTGTTTATTTGCCAATTGCCTTTGTATCTATTTAATTTAAATTGAAAAATGTCCCAAGTTTATTGTTTACAAAACTATAATAAATCTAGATCCAATTATGTGAGCAATTAAACAAATAATTGAATCAAAATAATTTGGTGTTTCCTAACCAAGAGGGCCGGCAAAAAATGTCTGTTTCTCAGCTGTGGTCTGTGAGGACCGCAGCGGTATTCATTTGTAATACACTTTTCCACCACTTGTGGCAGTAATGACAACATCAAACAAACAGATGAAGTCTGGAGCGAAAGTCACAGAGAAGTTTCTTAAGGACAAAAAATATGACTAAAGTGGTGAATCTGTATTTTCATTTGCACTTTATTTTATTATTCATTTAGTTGGAAATTATGTGCATGTACATTTCTTTTTCACAGTTTTATGACTGCCTTCTTTTGAAATATATTTGATTAGTATTTATTTTTGTAATCAGCCTGACCTAAGCATTGATAATCATCTGTGTGACTAACATGCTTTAATATCATTTGACAAGATGTATCCTGTTAAACAGTAAGTGGATTGGATATGATTATTGAGTATGAATAAAATTAAAAGTAAGATTACTAATTTAGTGTTAATATTTAAATGAGCATGCAATGTAGTGGAAACAAAGTCAAAAAGGTTCAGAACCCCAGCTAATATAGACACTTACATCATTCATTAAAACACTTATATAAGGCTTTTAATTTTTTACGGCTCCAGACGGATTCGTTTTTTTGTATTTTTGTTCCAATATGACTATTTCAACATTTTGGGTTGCTGACCCCTGGTTTGGCTGCTTGAAGATCCACCTAATAATCTATCTTTTATTCATGCTAAATTGAACCTGTGTTTTGTGTTCTGTGTCATGTAATGTCCCGTATCGTAATGTCCAGTGTTATTATGTATTATTACAATGTACTGCTTTTATATTTTTAGTATTATTGTCAGGCTTGGACGGAGGAAGGGACTCAGATGCAGAGAGGTGATTCCAAATAAAGCTTTTATTTTGAAATACTCTTTAAGCCTCCAGAGCCGAGTAAATTCAATTACTATGAAATACAAAAATACTATCGACAAAATGTTCCAAAAGGGAAAAACCGAAAATCACTCCAAAAAAAAGGAGGAATACAAAAATAAGGACGATATAATTAGCACCGTATCTGTTATCAAAAACTTTAACAAAAAACGCTCCAAACAGGAGGAAGAAAATAAAGACTATAAAACTTAACTACTCTAATCAATGTAAACAAAAAATCACTCAACAAACTTTGAGGAAAAAATCTTTAAGGAAAAATAATAACTCACCACTGCGGTAGAAAAAGGTAGGATAACAAAAGTCGCTCTGAGGGAGGAAAAAAGTCAATTCAAAATTACAGCGTGGGATATTCTGGGAGCAAGGACGTAGACGTGAGACAAGGCAAGGCATGGACATGAACAGGGACATGGAACGCAAGACAGGCACGAAAGCTCGAGACAATCTGGCACAGAACAAGGGGAGGCTTGGGCTTATAAAGAACATGAGGG
This sequence comes from Nerophis lumbriciformis, assembly GCF_033978685.3. Classification (NCBI taxonomy): domain Eukaryota; kingdom Metazoa; phylum Chordata; class Actinopteri; order Syngnathiformes; family Syngnathidae; genus Nerophis; species Nerophis lumbriciformis. The sequence continues at coordinate 16,251,399 of NC_084556.2, read as the reverse complement.
TAATGGGAAACAGGTGGAAACAATCAAGGGTCAGGAATGACGTCAGACTGGTGACACAAGAGGAAGGACCCGTGATCTGAAACAAGAGGAGTTGCTTTTCAAAATAAAACATGTAGATCACAAGACAGAAAAAACCAAGACAAGACTTCCCTCACCGCGGTGTGACAATTATGTATTATGTATTATTACTTTGAACTGTTTTAATATTTTAACTTTTATCCTGTAAAGTGTCTTTGAGTACCCTGAAAAGCGCTACACCAAATAACATTTATTATTGTTATTTTTATGCTGGGGAAATACAAATTACACGTTTCTGTAAAATTGCACATTTTATTATCGACTGCCACTGTTTGAAGAAAAAAAAAAATTATAAACATCAATATTTATTTTATGCTAAATCATTACAGCTGCCAGATGCTATTCATGAACTGTTTTGCCATGTTTTAATCAATATTGGATCATGCGGGAGACAACATTTACATGCTATACGATGTGTGCTGTGTGAAGACAATAGTGTGTTTTATGGATAACAGCACGGCGGAACAGGGGTTAGTGCATGTGCCTCACAATACGAAGGTTCCGAGTACAATCCCGGGCTCGGGATCTTTCTGTGTGGAATTTGCACGTTCTCCCCGTGACTGAGTGGGTTCCCTCCGGGTACTCCGGCTTCCTCCCACCTCCAAAGACATGCACCTGGGGATAGTTTGATTGGCAACACTAAATTGGCCCTAGTGTGTGAATGTGAGTGTGAATGTTGTCTGTCTATCTGTGTTGGCCCTGTGATGAGGTGGCGACTTGTCCAGGGTGTACCCTGCCTTCCACCCGAATGCAGCTGAGATAGGCTCCAGCACCCCCCGTCACCATACTTGCCAACTCCCGAAATTCAGCGCCTCTCCCGAAAACCTCCCGGGACAAATTTTCTCCCGAAAATCTCCCGATATTCATGCGGACTTGAGTGACGTGTCGACAGCCTGTATTCACGTCCGCTTTCCCACAATAAAAACAGCGTGCCTGCCCAATCACGTTATAACTGTAGAATGATGGAGGGCGAGTTCTTGGTTTCTTATGTGGGTTTATTGTTATGCAGTTTCATTAACGTTCCTCCCAGCCCGGCAACAACACACAACAGCAATCCCGTTTTCGTCTGCCGTAAACAGAAATGTTGTGACACTCTTAAACAGGACAATACTGCCATCTACTGTACATGCATATGTGACAATAACATCTAGGGCTTTTAGAGAGTGCAGTGCACAACTGCGCACACAACAAGGAGACGAAGCAGAATGCATCATCAGAGAGGGTGTTCAGCATGGTTAGAAAAATAGTGACAGAGAATAGAACAAGGATGGACAATTCAACCCTTAACTCAACAATGAGTAGATGAGTGTTATGTGTGTGTATATGTGTAAATAAATGAACACTGAAATTCAAGTATTTCTCTTATTTATATATATATATATATAATGAAAAAAAATATATATATATAGCTAGAATTCACTGAAAGTCAAGTATTTATTATACATATATATACATATATATGTTAAATACTTGACTTGGTGAATTCTAGCTGTAAATATACTCCTCCGCTCTTAACCACGCCCCCGCCCACACCCCTCCCCACCTCCCGAAATCGGAGGTGTCAAGGTTGGCAAGTATGCCCGTCACCCCGAATGGGACAAGCGGTAGAAAATGGATGGATGTCATATTCCAGAGCAAATTGACATCTTTTAATTCTAACTTCTTTTTTTTGCCAATAATGATGTCTTCTTATTGACTAATAACTAGTCAGCTGGGATAGGCCCCAGCTCAGATAATCGGTAGATAATTAATGGGATGGTAATCCTTTCTCATTTGCTTACCTCCAATGATATTCTGGTATCTGTGTCAAAGGTCAGAGTGGTTTTTTTCCTTCTTCTTCTGCGCTTCCATCCATGTTAGCATGTGCTTATCGCTTGTTTACACATGTATCACAATGCATATTCACCTAATTATCATTTTTGCCCAATCAGATACGCTTTGAGGCATGGGAATTCATTTATAACATATGGAGATAAGAGACTGCAATGCATGCCTGAGGATCTGCAGCTCTGGCTGATTAAACCAATTAAAAAATAGCACGCGGCTCCCCTTTTATTCCCCCTCTTAACAGCTCTTATGCACAAAAACAAACCGAGTAAAAATACAGCAGGTTTATATACTCTTTGGGCTAGTTGGCGTGACTCGGTGAGCACTTCCTTTCATCATTCAGACGTTCTGGTGACTTACCAGGGGTAACCGAGATCCGCCATCAGCGTGGACTTTCATTTTGACATGCCCATTAAAGCCTTTAAGTGTGTCATGAGCTATAATAGGCTCCGTCTTTGTGTAGAAGGCAGATGTTCACGATTTGCTTCTGGCCGATGCCGCTCTGCCCTGAATGCATTATCTCAGATGAGAGTAATAAAAGCTTCCCCGCATTCATCCCCTTCTAAATCAGCCATACGTCGGCAATGCATGATTTGCATGGAGAATGGGCAGCATTTATTTCATATTGAAGACGGAGCCTATACGTTATAGGTGAATATGAAATGAGAGAAAACTGTACGTGTGGTATTTGCAAGACTGAATGTTTTATTCAAGACGGCGTTCCTCCTGGTCATACATGAATTTAGTATAAATATTAATGCATTATGAAGGGCTATTCAAGGTTGCGGTCGACTTCTCCATGTTACGGTAAAAACGATAATGAGGGCGAGCGATCCGTACTGAAATATCGAAACCGCCGATATCAGATATTCACGCTGTAATATCGGTTCTCAAATACAAATATCGATACTTTTTGATACTTATTTGAGATAATGAACAGGAATACAGTGTAAAAAAGTAACTAAACTTGTGAATGAGGCAATGTGTTGCTGTTGCATGCTTTTGTCGAGTGTTGTTAACATGTTCATGGAACTGAATTGTGAACTACTTTTTATTTTACAAACACCGTTTACATATGAGTTGGGAAATTGTGTTAGATGTGAATATAAACGGAATACAATGATTTGCGAATCCTTTTCAACCTATATTCAATTGAATGCACTACAAAGACAAGATATTTGATGTTCAAACTCATAAACTTAATTTTTTTTTTGCAAATAATAATTAACTTAGAATTTCATGGCTGCAACACGTGCCAATGTAGTTGGGAAAGGGCATGTTCACCACTGTGTTACATGGCCTTTCCTTTTAACAACACTCAGTAAACGTTTGGGAACAGAGGAGACACATTTTTTAAGCTTCTCAGGTGGAATTATTTCCCATTCTTGCTTGACGTACAGCTTAAGTTGTTCAACAGTCCGGGGGTCTCTGTTGTGGTATTTTAGGCTTCATAATGTGCCACACATTTTCAATGGGAGACAGGTCTGGACTACAGGCAGGCCAGTCTAGTACCCGCACTCTTTTACTATGAAGCCAAGTAACACGTGGCTTGGCATTGTCTTGCTGAAATAAGCAGGGGCGTCCATGGTAACGTTGCTTGGATGGCAACATATGTTGCTCCAAAACCTGTATGTACCTTTCAGCATTAATGGCCCCTTCACAGATGTGTAAGTTACCCATGTCTTGGGCACTAATACACCTCCATACCATCACAGATGCTGGCTTTTCAACTTTGCACCTATAACAATCCGGATGGTTCTTTTCCTTTTTGGTCCGGAGGACATGACGTCCACAGTTTCCAAAAACAATTTGAAATGTGGACTCATCAGACCACAGAACACTTTTCCACTTTGTATCAGTCCATCTTTGATGAGCTCAGCGTTTCTGGGTGTTATTGATAAACGGTTTTCACCTTGCATAGGAGAGTTTTAACTTGCACTTACAGATGTAGCGACCAACTGTAGTTACTGACAGTGGGTTTCTGAAGTGTTCCTGAGCCCATGTGGTGATATCCTTTACACACTGATGTCGCTTGTTGATGCAGTACAGCCTGAGGGATCGAAGGTCACGGGCTTAGCTGCTTATGTGATTAGTGATTTCTCCAGATTCTCTGAACCCTTTGATGATATTACGGACCGTAGATGGTGAAATCCCTAAATTCCTTGCAATAGCTGGTTGAGAAAGGTTTTTCTTAAACTGTTCAACAATTTGCTCCCGCATTTGTTGACAAAGTGATGACCCTCGCCCCATCCTTGTTTGTGAATGACTGAGCATTTCATGTAATCTACTTTTATACCCAATCATGTTCCCAATTTGCCTGTTCACCTCTGGGATGTTCCATATAAGTGTTTGATGAGCATTCCTCAACTTTATCAGTATTTATTGCCACCTTTCCTAACTTCTTTGTCACATGTTGCTGGCATCAAATTCTAAAGTTAATGATTATTTGCACACAAAAAAAATGTTTTATCAGTTTGAACATCAAATATGTTGTCTTTGTAGCATATTCAACTGAATATGGGTTGAAAATGATTTGCAAATCATTGTATTCCGTATATATTTACATCTAACACAATTTCCCAACTCATATGGAAACGGGGTGTGTAGTTGTAGTTCTTATTCATTAATTTACTTTAATGCTTTTATTATTTTACTTAGCGTATTTTTCAGAGCATAGGGTTCACCGGATGAGCCGTTCTATTCATGCCTATTTTCATACAAAAGCGGTGTATTAATCAATCAATCAATCAATCAATCAAAGTTTATTCATATAGCCCTTAATCACTAGTGTCTCAAAGGGCTGTACAAGCCACAACGACATCCTCGGCTCAGATCACACATCAGGGCAAGAAAAAACTCAACCCAATGGGATACAGTGAGAAACCGCAGATGTGGGAAAAATATGTTGTTCTCAGCTGTGGCCGTGGCGGTAATCAACTGTAATACACTTTTCCACCACTTGTGGCAGTAATGACAATCTTAAACAAACAGAAGTAGTCTGGGGCTGAAGTCATTGAAAAGTTTCTTAGGCGCAAAAAATATAACTAAAGTGTCTTCATTTGCACTTTAATTCTATCGACGGTTTAATTAAGAAACATATTTCTTAATAATTCAGTTTATTTATTCTACCACAACATAATTAAAGTTAAAGTTAAAGTACCAATGATTGTCACACACACTAGGTGTGGCGAAAATATTCTCTGCATTTGACCCATCACCCTTGATCACCCCCTGGGAGATGAGGGGAGCAGTGGGCAGCAGCGGTGGCCGCGCCCGGGAATCATTTTTGGTGATTTAACCCCCAATTCCAACCCTTGATGCTGAGTGCCAATCAGGGAGGTACTTGCGTTTACATTTATTTTTTGTCAGTTATTTATGAGTCCCTTCTCATGCAGAATATTTGACAATTATTTGTTTTTCTAATCAGCCTGACCTAAGCCTAAGGTTTATGTGTTAAATAAATAACAATCTTTGTGATTAACACATGGTCTCATATCATTTGACAGGGTTGTAAACTGTTCGTAGGTTGAATATGATTATTTAATATGATTAAAATCAAGAATAGGATTGTTGATAATTGGGGTCCCAGGCCCTTCTGTAGTGGAAAAGTTGGGCCCAAGGTCGAAAAGGTTGAGAACCCCTGGTATGCTGTACATCAACTTGTTAGCTATATAATTGCAGAGACTTTTAAAATGTGCACTTCATTCTCACTGTGACCAAGTTTTGAGCAAATCAGCGACTTGCAGTTCAGTAAAACATTTAAAAAACATTTCTGTATGACATTCTGATTACCAAATTGCATTTGTATACAAATTATGGGGGTATTTTCTTAAGCACACATGTGATTAATGATGATTAATCACAGTTAAAGAATGTGAATAATCTGATATTAAAAAATGAATCACTTGACATCTCTAGTTATGACACTTTTAATTGTACCTTGTAAACTTTTGTCTCCAAATAAATAATACAAATTTTCATGTAAATCTTATTTTAGTAAACCAAATACATTTTAATTTAACATGATTGTTTGAGTTTAGTTTAACTACAAACGTACATGTATTTTTTTATTTTATTTCAAAGTCGAATTAAAATTAAAATATAAACTTAGATATATATTTTAATTTAACTTACTCTCTCCTAACAGTTTATTACATACATCTGCAACGGTTAAACAGAGACTTTTTACCCCTAAATAAAACATTATTTTTTTATTATTATTATGTTTTAGTCCAATAATAAATCAATTTCAGGCACTCTGCTTATAGTCAAGTTTATTTTTCTTCAGACTAAAAGCTTCCAGGTTGATATCTGTATCCACACAGGTGATTAATACATGAAATAACCACTAATAAGTCAGACATTGTTGGCTTATGTGAAGGAATGAAATGCTTGAGCAGAGTCTATTAGTTTCCAGTAGTCCCAGTTCATTTGGGGGAATGAAGTGAAACATGACTGTTTTTTTTTTCTTTCCTTTGTACAAATTTGGAGTAAACCTCTCCTGTTCTCCCCTATCAATTTACAGCAAGGCAGCTTAGCTCAGGTTATTTCAAGCATGACCAGGAAAGTAGCACACAATGAAGTCAATCCTGCACAAAAAAAGACAGCTGGGAATAGTTACACACACACACACACACACACACTCTCTCTCTCTCTCACACTCCAGTTCAGCACATTCTTTTTTAGTTGGCTCCCATTGTAAAGTCATGCATGGAGCAAATAAAAAAGCAAATCATTGTAAAGTGTCCCAGATTATTGGGCTATAAGTATCGCTAATGAAGTGGTTCACTTTTAAGGCGCAACACAAACAAGCTTTATTCTGAGAAAGCTCTATTACAACATTTATCGCATTGATTGTTTTTTTTTGTTTTAGATTTTTTTATTGGATCACCTCAAATTGAAAAAAAAAAAAAAAAAAAGTAATTGGAGGGTGGACGGGTCATTACCATGCAACACAAAATTAAATAATTCCTGTTGGTTAACTTTTAAAGAGCTCAATGATTAAAAAGGAATTTTTATGTTGCGACTCGATTAGGATGGTGTGTTATTTAGAAGTTAATTGCTATTTGATGGTCTTTGTCTGAAATGCGTTTGTACATTCAAATATCAACGATGGCCTGAGATTAGTTTGCTGTTTTGCATCATAAAAGCTTTTAATGGTTACGAGGCAATCTGAGTGCGTGTGTGTGTGTGTGTGTGTGTGTGTGTGTGTGTGCGTGTGCGTGTGCGTGTGTGTGCGTGTGTGTGTGTGTGTGTGTGTTTGCATCTACAGTTTAAAGAAACAATGCACCTGCAAAACTTAAGAATGCAAATGTGAGACATAAAAAAGTAGTGAGCTAAACTAAAGTAGCGTAACTTTAATAAGTAGAAAAATCACAAATTTTGAGCCATTCTTTTTTTGTCCTGTCCAGCCACTCAGGCAAATCATATTGTTGATGTAGATGCCCATATTTGCTGTACAGATTTACTTTATAAAAAAGAAGTGTGGGATACTTCTCTTGATGCCTTATTTATATTTGACTTTATTAAATGGATTTATATTCATGTTTGGTGCAGCCGGATCGCAGCAGGAGGGGATAGAAAGAGAATAAAAAGGAAGAGAGAGGGGGAAATTGCGGTGACAAGAGGCGGATAAGACCGATCGACGACAACAACAATAACAACAGAACAGCATCAGCAAATCACGATTACGTACAAATATGATACGAAAAGTAATGGCAAAGAAGCAGTTAGTGATGTAAATATTAATAATACAGAAATGACACTACAGATGGAGCAATACAAATAGCACTATTGATAATGCATAATAACAACAATTACCTCTATTAACAACAATACAATTGTTTCAAATGCAACAATACATACGTATATGTAATGATAATTTGAATTACAAAAGAAAGCAGATAAATGGAGGGGAAGACAGAGAAGAGAACTGTATTAACCTTGTAGATTGTTATAGTTACAATAGGTTGTGACAAAAAAGACACGAGTTGCAGCAACTTTTATTTTAACCCTTCGTAAGGATTGCGATTGAATCTTCAACCAAATGGAATTATGTGAGCGTCCCGTCGGTCGGCACCCCATCGAGATGTTTGTTTTATTATAGTTTGTTATGGTTAGTTTTCATGTTTAGCACCTTGCAATGCTACATGATGCTATTGTGTTACAATAAAGCAGCATCCTTTTAGCGCTCGGCTTCTAAAACGTATTGCTCGGGTTAAAAAAGGTAAGTATCTGGATCATCATTTTTCCCAAAGTAATCGTTGTTGGCTTTCACAAGGTCTGCTTGATTCGCATTGTTGTTGACGGGGAAGGGATCTGTGGTTCCTATCGCTACGTCACGGCTCACGTGGCTGGCTTGCTCATTATCTGTCACGGCCCGGGCGCATTCCAATGCGCACTCATCTCCAAGACCGCACCTCCAAGAGCGCATCTGCACGCGCCACTCCTGCAGAAGCTGCGCCGGTGCACAGCTACAATTTAACAGCACTCATCACACATGTCGCTGATGAGCTTCCTGGGCTTCTTAAGCCAGTGCAGATCTGCGTTCTAAGCCAGTGCAGATCTGCGTTCTGGGCCAGAACGTAGTTTCCTGTTTTGTACAGTAAGCCAACTCGTATCAAGCTTATGCTCTCCCTCTCTGTGTTTTCTCCTTCGCTGTGTTCATTGTGCGTTGTCCTGTGTCATGTTGTTCCAGCAGCATTTCCTCCATTCCCGCGTTACAAGCTATGTGTCTCGTCTCCCCGTATTCCCTCTGGTTCCCTGGCTGCCTCTTGGATCTCAACCTCCCGCCTGGACACGGACTCTGACGCCTCGCTATTGCCCCCGACTTCCTGCCTGTCTCACGGACCTTCGAGCCTGCCTTGCCCTTCTTTATCTTCAACACTACCGGTAAAACTCAACAGCTAATCACCACACATAGTCACACACCACACATATCCCTGCTGTCTGTGCCATCTCCTTCCTCCTGTACAAGTAACATTATATTTCCAAATGGCGCGGTACTGTCTGTGATATTTATACTAGTCTATTTGTTTGCGAACTTTGGCAGTCTTTTGGTGTCATAAATCAGATATATTTGATAGTAGCTTCAATCTAGAGGCAACTTGGTGTTTTTGGTACTTTGATATTACCTTGTTGTGTGACATCCCTGTTACGGGGTTGGTTGTGTTAATGTGTCTGATAGTTTGTCCCCCCCTTTGTTTATATGCGTTGGACAATGGCAGGTACTTGCAGGTAGAAGTAATGCGTTACTTTAACTACAGATCAAAACACTGTTGGATATATCATTGAATATATGTATGATCTCTACTACCTAATGGCACTGGGAGGTGTAATTGATTACTGTTATCAGCAGGGAGGCCAGTCACAGTAATCTTGATAATGGTCCGTCATAATACGCTGCTCTGTAATATTGGACTGATAGAAAGTGACAGCAAGAAATGTCACAAAAGAGGAGACAAGACAGGAGTAGTAGCAGCAGCGGCCATGATGAAGAGGTTCTAATAATATAACATGAATTCATACATCAGCGTTGTCCTCTCTTAGGAAGAACCTTCCATCTTGAATCTCGTGCCTTCATAGCCATCAGAAAGCTGTCATTGTTATTGATGTTTTATTAACAATAACCACCTTTTGCACTCAGGCGACATGCATTCATCCCATCTCACCTCTTCTTAGCCTTTTTCGCTGCCTTCACCTGTCAGACACCACACCTCCCTCATCAATCCTTGCGCCATCTGTCACTCATCATTTTGCAATCCTTCCTACAGTAGCATGTTTGAAACGCTGCTCCCCGCTGCCGGCAGCACTCATGCAGCCCCAGACCATGACACGACTACCACCAAGACTCCCTTCTGTTGCCAACTATTTAGACAATATTGAGTTACTCAATTTCATTGGACAGTAAATCTATACTGCTACACAAGCTGTGCGATGACTACTCTAAAGTCAGAAGTGGGTAGTAACAGGCTACATTTACGCAAGTTACTTGTCAGAGTAGTTTAAAAATAACATACTTTTTACTTTTACTTTTATGGCCAAATTGGTGTCACGGCCCGGGCGCATTCATCAATGAGCCCCCGCGGGCCGCTCTTCTCCTGTACGCGTCACTGCGGCTGCAGCAAGCAGCTGCAAGCAATCAGCACTCAGCGCACCTGTGGTTGATGATCTTCCTGGGCTTCTTAAGCCAGTAGAGACCTGTGTTCCGGGCCAGAACGTAATCATCTGTTCCCGTCTCTGGCTTCCCTCCCGCGTACTTGATCTCTCTCTGTGTCTTCTCAGTTCCCGTGTCTTGTATCCCTTGTGTTTCCCGTAGTACTTCCCGTGTCTCCCGTGATCAAGCTGTGTGCTTCGACTTCCTTCTGGACTTTGGACTGCCTCCCTCGATCCTCGACCCTCCTGCTTGGACACGAACCTTGTTGCTTCTCTCCAGCCCCCGACCGCTTGCTTGCCCACGGACTGCCTTCTCGCCTCGCCCCTTTGGTCTGACGAAAGATTTGCTCAACACTCACGGTAACACACTTTTTAAATCCTACACAAAGTCTCACACCATACACCTTTTTTGGATTTGTCACACTCCATTCTCTAGTTTAGTTATTATTGTTTAATTATTATATATATATATATATATATATATATATATATATATATATATATATATATATATATATATATATATATATATATATATATATATATATATATATATATATATATATATGTATGTATAAATAATTGAGCTTACTACGCCCCCTTGTGGTCTGTGCCGTCTACTCTCCCCGCAAACATAACAATTGGGACCTTAAGAATTGTATTTTGTATTTCTTTTTCTCTATCTTCTTATGTGGCATTCATCTTCCGCTGTTGCCATTTCTAATATAAGGTAGCGTAAAGTTCTTACTTATATCTGTCAGTGGACTAGCTATCAAAGCGCTAAAAACTGTAGTGGGTTTACATAATTCACCCACGGAACTTTAGTTATTAGAGGGTTTCCGGTTGGACGGTTTTTCACAGGACACATTCCTGCCGTTGAAGTTGCATTATTGAGCCCCGTATGAGAAGATGCTGCTCCGTTATTGATTTAAGTAAAGTCTGAATGTCATTAAAACAGTTAGCTGCATCTTTTGACACTTCTTCCACTCCCGTCCTTGCACGCTACACCTTGCCGACTACAAGATGACGGGTAGAAGACGCTGTCAAAGTGGAGCCACGTAGGTAAGACCGCCCACAAAACGGCGCATCCCGGAGAGACGCTCAGAAAGCTACCTGAAGATGATCTGTAAAACATAATCTATGCAACACTTTCACCAAATAACCACCATCACATGTTATTTGGACCACAAGATAGTGTTTTAAATTGAGAAAAAAAATCATAATATGACCCCTTTAATGCGCCCTATAATCTGGTGCACCTTTTGTATGAAAATAGACCTGAATAGACCCGCTCATCGGTAGTGCGCCTTTTAATTTGGTGCGCTCTATGGTTCTGAAAATACGGTAGTACATTTTATTGTGTTGTTTTTGTGTAATTGTTCTTATCTAAAAGTCTGTTTTTCTTCTTTAAAAGGCATGTAACATGTTAAAAGTGTGCTGTCTTGCAGGGGCCAAGCACCGAATAAATTGAGATCAGTTAATTTCAGTGGGAGATGTTGATTTGAGATACAAATATTTTGAGTTATCATCATCATCATCATCGGCGGTCACTCGCACGAGTATGACGATCCTCCTGGTAGGGGTGTATCCCTTTATGGAGGATGCCTGTGCGTGACTTTGTTTAACGTGGGGAGACTGGTGCACCGACAGTCACCACACGATCCTTGACAGAATCGGATCAGGGTCCAGTGGCATGGAGTCCAAGACGACTAGGGACCCTTTTCTGCTGCAGCCTTCATCCGCCATTGCAGCCGCTGTGGTAGTTCTTAAAGGGGAACATTATCACCAGACCTATGTAAGCGTCAATATATACCTTGATGTTGCAGAAAAAAGACCATATATTTTTTTAACCGATTTCCGAACTCTAAATGGGTGAATTTTGGCGAATGAAACGCCTTTCTAATATTCGCTCTCGGAGCGATGACGTCGGGAAGCAATCCTCTATTTTCTCCATTTTTCCGTTTTTTCGACTGTTTTCCGTACCTTGGAGACATCATGCCTCGTCGGTGTGTTGTCGGAGGGTGTAACAACACGAACAGGGACGGATTCAAGTTGCACCAGTGGCCCAAAGATGCGAAAGTGGCAAGAAATTGGACGTTTGTTCCGCACACTTTATCGACGAAAGCTATGCTACGACAGAGATGGCAAGAATGTGTGGATATCCTGCGACACTCAAAGCAGATGCATTTCCAACGATAAAGTCAAAGAAATCTGCCGCCAGACCCCCATTGAATCTGCCGGAGTGTGTGAGCAATTCAGAGACAAAGGACCTTGGTAGCACGGCAAGCAATGGTGGCAGTTTGTTCCCGCAGACGAGCGAGCTAAACCCCCTGGATGTCTTGGCTCACACCGTCCCTTATGCCACCGGAGATGATCAAGAGAAGAATATCGACCCTAGCTTCCCTGGCCTGCTGACATCAACTCCAAAACTGGACAGATCAGCTTTCAGGAAAAGAGAGCGGATGAGGGTATGTCTACAGAATATATTAATTGATGAAAATTGGGCTGTCTGCACTCTCAAAGTGCATGTTGTTGCTAAATGTATTTCATATGCTGTAAACCTAGTTCATAGTTGTTAGTTTCCTTTAATGCCAAACAAACACATACCAATCGTTGGTTAGAAGGCGATCGCCAAATTCATCCTCGCTTTCTCCCGTGTCGCTGGCTGTCGTGTCGTTTTCGTCGTTTTCGCTTGCATACGGTTCAAACCGATATGGCTCAATAGCTTCAGTTTCTTCTTCAATTTCGTTTTCGCTACCTATCTCCACACTACAACCATCCGTTTCAATACATGCGTAATCTGTTGAATCGCTTAAGCCGCTGAAATCCGAGTCTGAATCCGAGCTAATGTCGCTATAGCTTGCTGTTCTATGCGCCATGTTTGTTTGAGTTGGCATCACTATGTGACGTCACAGGAAAATGGACGGGTGTATATAACGATGGTTAAAATCAGGCACTTTGAAGCTTTTTTTAGGGATATTGCGTGATGGGTAAAATTTTGAAAAAAAACTTCGAAAAATAAAATAAGCCACTGGGAACTGATTTTTAATGGTTTTAACCCTTCTGAAATTGTGATAATGTTCCCCTTTAAATCTACCATCTGCCGCCTGCTCCGCCGTTGAGGTCTTCACCGTATCCCTGGCTAGGGGGCAGTCAGGTACTCGGCCTTTGCCAAGGGCCACCTGGGGTAACAGTAGTAAAGGGGTTAACCTCCTAGTGCCCCAAGACCCCCATAGAGGAGCCTCCACTGCCGTCATGCCCAGGACACAATTTTGAGTTAAGAGCACAGTCACAGAAACAATTAAGCTCAGAAATACTACTGTAATTATTCTCTATTAAAAAAAAAGTGTTTTGTGTTAACATTTGTGGATGTCTGGAACTGATGAGTTGGATTTACATTGTAAGCGGATCATTAACGAATACTGAGGTACCACTGCACAAATATCATAGGTTGGACACCCATTCATCTCTTGCATAGCACTTATTATTCCCACAAGCCTTCAGAAGTTGACCGAGACAAAGGAAGGGGAAGAGGTTATCAAGTTCTCTACTCATTTATCCCACACCTGCTTTGCAATGAAATGATATTAAATACATCATTTTGTCTGGAAACGAGCAGCGGTTCTTATCAGTGACGAGACAAAGGAGGAACGTGCAAAGATGCATTTAATTGCAGGCTGACTTAGGCTGACCTGTGATGCATACGTCACATACTGCTGGAGAAGACAACCAATTATGCTTTGTTGAGGCGCTTCGGTGTCATGCTTCAGCCTCTTAACTGCTTATTTAACCTTAAAGACAGTTTTTTTTTTTTTTCCAAAACATTCCGTCCTCTCACCTAATCTCTGAATAATTGTTATAGTTTGCTGTGAAGGACACTTAATCTACTCTCTCTTGTGCCGCACAGCGCAGCTACGGAGGAAAGGTCGTTTTTGTGCCATGTGGAGGCAGCAGCTGGTCCTCGCTGAGCAAAAAAGCAGGTATTTTCTTGCCTCTGTGCACAAATGTGAGCGTGAATGGCACAAAGAGGAGCTGTAAAGGCTGTAAGGATGATGACCAGCCCACAAACCCTTCAAGCCTATCCCGGTCATCTGGACAACTGTCATAAACCTTTGTTTAGGACGTATTTGGGACTTGGACGTGCCTCAGTCTTAAGGAAATATTAGACGTGATTTGATGGGGCGTCACAGGGTCCACAGGGGAATCGGCGTCAAAGCATCATGGAGCATCAATAATTCTGCTGTAGTGTTGTCCCGATACCAATATTTTGGTACCGGTACCAAAATGTATTTCGGTACTTTTCGGTACTTTTCTAAATAAAGGGGCCTACAAATAATGTCATTATTGGCTTTATTTTTACAAAAAAATCTTAGGGTACATTAAACATATGTTTCTTATTGTAAGTTTGTCCTTAAATAAAATAGTGAACATACAAGACAACTTGTCTTTTATTAGTGTCATGATCCATGTCCCGGATCATGTTTTATGTTCTGTTAGTTTTGGACTTCATAGTTCCTGTTTGTTTTAGTTACCATGGTTACTTATTAATTCCACCTGCCTCTGATTAGTGTTCGCCCGCTCACCTGCTGCCCGAGCACTAATCAGAGGCATTATTTAAACCTGCCTTGCCCTCCAGTCAGTGCTGGAGTATTGTTTGTTGTATGCTGTGGACTCTCTGTTTCATGCAATGCTTTTGTTCCCTGCGTTAAGTTGTGCTTTCGCCTTGTGCGCCTTTTTGTTTTCACCTTTTTTTGAACACCGCCTGTCATCTCTGCATCTTGGGGTTCGTCACCGACACATCATGACAATTAGTAAGTAAACAAACAAAGGCTCCTAATTTAGCATATTGTTTGTTGTATGCTGTGGACTCCCTGTTTCATGCAATGCTCTGTTCATGCTTGTTTTCTGGAGATACCATAGTTCATGCTGATGATTTCGTGCTTAGTTCATGCTGCTCGTGCCTTGCCAAGTAAGTTTTGTTTATTTATGCCACAGTTAGCGACTTTTTGTTTCATTTCCATAGTTCAGGCTAAGTGTTAGCTTTTGTTTCCTGCCTTAAGTTGTGCTTTCGCCTTGTGCGCCTTTTTGTTTTCACCTTTTTTTGAACATTAAAACCATGTTTTCTTGTACACCGCCTGTCATCTCTGCATCTTGGGTTTCGTCACCTCCACATCATGACAATTAGTAAGTAAACAAACAAAGGCTCCTAATTTAGCTGCTAAAATATGCAGTAACATATTGTGTAATTCGTCATTCTATTATTTTGTAAAAATTAAGGACAAGTGGTAGAAAATGAATTATTAATGTACTTGTTCATTTACTGTCAATATCTGCTTACTTTCTCTTTTAACACGTTCTGTTCTGTTAAAATGTAATAATCACTTATTCTTCTGTTGTTTGATACTGTACATTAGTTTTGCATGATACCACAAATTTGGGTATAATTCCGATACCAAGTAGTTACAGGATCATACATTGGTCATATTCAAAGTCCTCATGTGTCCAGGGACATATTTCTCTCTATATAAACATAATATAAGTTTTAAAAAAAAAATGAAAGAAGATTTTGTGATGCTAAAAAATATCGATGCAATCATAGTGGTATCGAATAGATACGCTCCTGTAATGGTATAATTACAGTGGATGTTAGGTGTAGATCAGGGGTTCTTAACCTTGTTGGAGGTACCGAACCCCACCCGTTTCATATGCGCATTCACCGAACCCTTCTTTAGTGAAAAATAAAGTGTTTATTCTTTTCAAATTCAAGACAAAGTTATATGTTTTTGGTAAGACTTTAGTATGGGGAACATATTCTAAGTAACAAAGACTTAATTTAGAGTTATTTGGTTAGGGTTAGGGTCAGGGTTAGAGGGTTAGGGTTATAATAAGGCCATGCCGAATAAGGCATTAATAAGTACTTAATAATGACTAGTTAAGAGCCAATATGTTACTAATTTGCATGTTAATAAGCAACTAATTAATGGTGAATATGTTCCCCATACTAAAGTGTTACCATGTTTTTTTACTGGTGCATAAAATGAACCGTGCATGAACATCACCTTGTTCAAAGAACAAAACCAACACAGTGCATAAATTCACAACAAATTACACACCTGCAAATCAGTCAGCTGTTGCCGTATTCATAATACGCCGATAGGGAGAAGTTTTTATTTACACGATGAGTCAGGTGTGTCTTGACCTCCGCCGAACCCCTGAGCCCGACTCACCGAACCCCTAGGGTTCGATCGAACCCAGGTTAAGAACCACTGGTGTAGATCCACCAAAGGCGTTTGTTTATATTGTAGCGTCCGGGAAGAGTTGGTGCTGCCGGGAATTCTGGGAATTTGTTCTGTAGTGTTTATGTTGTGTTGCGGTGCAAATATTCTCCCAAAATGGGTTTGTCATTGTTGTTTAGTGGGGTTTCACTATATGGCACACGTTTATGACAGTGTTGGCATTGTTCACCCTTAGCGTGACATGTATGCCTGTTGGAGTCCTGAAGGCGGTTTGACGTTGTAGCGTCATTCCGGCGACTCCTGCGGCGTCGCTGGTACCAAGTTGTATCCCTTGGATCCACCAGCCATGCGGAGAGGGGGGGTTTGCTGCCTGGACAACAGCTTGACCTCCGTAGTTCCATGCCCAGGCCGTGTAGATCCACTGGAGAGGTCACTCCAGCAGATACCAGTTCTAAGCCCATCCGATTGGCGAAAGAAACGGGTGCCAGGGGCCATCTCGCAGTGAGACCCACCCCCCTTTTTGGATCTACCCCATAGACGGAAGGATGCCAACGACGATGCCTGTTGACTAAGGATGCGCTTTATTCACATACGATTAGTTTGTTCAAAGTTAAGTAGATCGTCTCAATGGTCTATGATCGGACATGATGAAATCTTGTATTACAATTGTCAACTATAGACACATTTTAATACATCCATTATCATGACTATGGTGTGTAGTGAAGCATGTATTACAATTGCTTGTGCTAAATGGTTTGTACTTGATTTGTCTCCAAGGAGACAAGGAGTGGTCATTTTGAAGCAACTAAAACACTGCTGACTGCGGACAGACATTAGCCGCTAGAAAGCTAGCCATGTCTTAAAGCTGCATGTCTTAAAGCCGACCTGACGACGGGTGGAGGACCGGTACTTTTTACAGGCACTTTTTAGAGGCGGTATAGTACCGATTAGTATCGCAGCATTACCGAATATGATTAATTAGTATCTAGTACTAATACCGGTATACCGTACAACCCTATTCTGCTGCAGATGTGACGTTATAAAAATGTCTCTACAGTTTCATATCCAGCTATTTTTTTAAGGGTCACGGGTCTTACAAGCTTTCAAATCTATTTTTGGACATGCCTTTTGCATGTGGACATAAGACCATATAATATAGAAACTTACTAAACTAAACGGTAAATGAAAAAGATGGGGTTTTTCTGTGATTGTTTTTTTTTTTAGAATGTGCCGTGGGCCATTAAGAAATTAACTACGAGCCACAAAAGGCTCCTGGGCTGCACTTTGTATTGTTCTGGTCTTCATACTGTAGAGTACTAAAAGTTTGTCTTTGAAACACAGTTTAACACTAAAAATATAAGGAAAGTGTACTTAAAAAACTATTAATATCATAAAATATTCAATTACAGAACATAAAACAATAATTTATTGCCAATTTATTTGTGACGTTGGGGGCGCATGGTGATGCGGGGGTCGTTCTCTCAGGAATGCAGACGGGCGTCAGACACAGCGTGCAGGTAAGAAAGTATTTATTTAATAAATAAATTATACTGGAACAAACAAAAACGTGCTCATAGCACGGAAGGCAAAAACTAAAAATGGCTAGCGTGGGAGCTAGAAGGTAAAAAGGAGTCTAGCGTGGAAGCTAGCAGGTTCAGAGCAGGAAACAAAAGTCGTCAACTGTTGTACGAGAACAAACTAGGAAGCAAGACAGAATGACAGGGAAGGCAGGCTTAAATAATAATGTCAGTGATGACAAACAGGTGCGCGTCGGGAACACACGCGGCAGGTGAAAATAATAAGCAGCCATGGCAACAAACTCAGGTGTACAAAACAGGCACTCAAGGAGTCCAAAACTAACAAAAATCACAAGTGCTTCGAAAACGTAAACGAAAATATGATCCGGGCAGCGGATCATAACAGTAACCACCCCCCCTTAAGGGACAGATTCCAGATGTCCCCTGGAAAAACTAAAACACCCCCAACTATAACAAAGTTCAAGAGTCAAGGGAGGGTAGAGGGAGGATTTGGCGGAGGGTCGCCAGGCCACGTGTCCCCGAATCCACCGGGGACGAGTCAGGTGGCGGCGGCGAATGGAACGCCGCTGCCGCAGGCGAGGCGGGCGACCACAGAAAGGCCACATTCGTGGCTGCCGAGAAGGTGGGCGTGAGTGGCACCAGAAGTTCAGCAGCCGGAGAGTTCTACGACTACGTCTCGGGCGTCGCTGCCGTTTGCGCCACTGGCGTCCACACACTAACCTCCGAGAGCGCCGCCTGCGCAGCCAGACCACTCGAGGTTGCTGAGACGAAGATGAGGGCGAAGAAGGTGGCGGCGCCCTGGAAAGGCCCACCGGAGACGAGGAGAGAGCAGACGTCACCGTGGAAGCAGGAGGAGTCGACGTCGCCATGGAAGCAGGAGGAGTCGACGTCGCCGTGGAAGCAGGAGGGTCGGCGTCGCCGTGGAAGCAGGAGGAGTCGGCGTCGCCCTGGAAGTAGGAGGAGTCGGCGTCACCGTGGAAGCAGGAGGAGTCGGCGTCGCCGTGGAAGCAGGAGGAGTCGGCGTCGCCGTGGAAGCAGGTGCTGGTGCGGGAACCAGACTTGGAGTCGGTGCTGGTGTGGGAACCAGACTTGGAGTCGGTGCTGGTGTGGGAACCAGACTTGGAGTCGGTGCTGGTGTGGGAACCAGACTTGGAGTCGGTGCTGGTGTGGGAACCAGACTTGGAGTCGGTGCTGGTGCGGGAACCAGACTTGGAGTCGGTGCTGGTGCGGGAACCAGACTTGGAGTCGGTGCTGGTGCGGGAACCAGACTTGGAGTCGGTGCTGGTGCGGGAACCAGACTTGGGGTCGGTGCTGGGCGTGACTTTGGCTGAGGTGGCCTGGCCGGGGGTTGCGGCTTAGCACGCCGAAGGACTGGTGGTGGCGGCCGGGCAGGAGGTTGCGGCTTAGCATGCCGAAAAACTGGTGGCGGTGGCCGAGCAGGAGGTTGCGGCTTAGCATGCCGAAGGTCTGGTGGCGGAGGCCGGCATGGAGGTTTGGGCTTGGCTGGGCGCAGCTGTGCCCGCCCACTAGCAAAGCACCCAGTACTAGCCCCCCCCCCCCTCAAGAAGCGGATCCCAGACGCGTCTTGTGCAGTCTGGAACAGTCTTTAGGGGCGGGAGGGAGGAGGTGAGGAGGGGGGTAGGCTCCTCCCCTTTTGATTGTCCAAATTGTCTATTCATCTCCCCAATATGGGACTGTAGGGACGACCAGGAGGGAGAAAACAGAGGAGTGGGTGGAGCTTGAGCCATAGGGGGTGGGGCCAAAGTAATTGGGGGCGGAGCTTGAAAACCAGAATGTGACTGGGACTGACTAGACTTATATTTTTAAAAAATGTCCTGATAATTTTTAATTATAGAATTAAAGTCATTTTGAGGCGGATGACAGAAAGAGTTGACTGAATTTAAAAAAATGTCTTCGTCTATGACGTCATTACCAGTGGACGGGATGACGTCATCCGCGCGGGTCTCCAGCTGACTGACAGCCCAATCGGTGAACTGTTTGGCAAAGTGAGTGATGGGATTACCAAAGATCGGCGGAGGGGAATCCTGGGCTGCTTGGCTGTGTTCCGGAGGGAAGAATTGCAGGGGTGGCGCGTCTATGTCGCGAGCTGAGGCCGTTTTGTGCGACTTCCGCCTTTGCTGACGCGTGCGAGGGGGCTGAGAGCGTACCTCCCCGGGCCAGATGGAGTCGATCGAGACCAGAACACCTCCAGGTCCCCAAATCATCTCGTCATCTGGATTACAGCGGAGCGTCTATGCCTCCATCGCTCGGATGACCATCCACGCACCTTCTTCATCCACCTCCATCATGCCCGGTGCGAGATAACTTTTTCTTGCTTGCTTCCTACTGTGACGCATGGTGAAGCGGGGCTCGTTCTCTCAGGAATGCAGACGGGCGTCAGACACAGCGTGCAGGTAAAAGAAATGATTTATTTACCGGAATAAATTATACTGGAACAAACAAAAACGTGCTCATAGCACGGAAGGCAAAAACTAAAAATGGCTAGCGTGGGAGCTAGAAGGTAAAAAGGAGCCTAGCGTGGAAGCTAGCAGGTTCAGAGCAGGACACAACACAAAAGTCGTCAACTGTTGTACGAGAACAAACTAGGAAGCAAGACAGAATGACAGGGAAGGCAGGCTTAAATAATAATGTCAGTGATGACAAACAGGTGCGCGTCGGGAACACACGCGGCAGGTGAAAATAATAAGCAGCCATGGCAACAAACTCAGGTGTACAAAACAGGCACTCAAGGAGTCCAAAACTAACAAAAAACACAAGTACCTCGAAAACGTAAACGAAAATATGATCCGGGCAGCGGATCATAACATTATTTTTGTCAAGCAATGCCAATTGCAATAGGTAGCACTACATCCTATATTGTTACAATAACACACAAAGGAAAGAAATATGTACATTAATGGAAAAAAATTAATCCATTTTTTCTCTTCTAGTAATGTCGTGTGTTTGTAAAAGCTTTTAAAATAATAATATAAAACAAACAAAATCCAATAATTAAATAATTAAAATGAATACAATAATAATAAATAAATATAATGTGTAATAAAATAAATAAACCATATTAATTATTCAATTAAATCTTAATTTTAAGAACCATTTTGAATAATCTTTCTTTTTAGAATACTTAAACTAGGAAAAACATTATGATTGTCAATGTATATTTTTATGTATCTACTAGGGGTGTGGGAAAAAATCGATTCGAATTCGAATCGCGATTCTCATGTTGTGCGATTCAGAATCGATTCTCATTTTTAAAAAATCGATTTTTATTTTTATTTTTTATTAATTTATTTTATTTTATTTATTTTTTTTAAATTAATCAATCCAACAAAACAATACACAACAATACCATAACAATGCAATCCAATTCCAAAACCAAACCCGACCCAGCAACACTCAGAACTGCAATAAACAGAGCAATTGAGAGGAGACACAAACACGACACAGAACAAACCAAAAGTAGTGAAACAAAAATGAATATTATCAACAACAATATCAATATTAGTTACAATTTCAACATAGCAGTGATTAAAAATCCCTCATTGACATTATCATTAGACATTTATAAAAATAAAATAAAAAGAACAATAGTGTCACAGTGGCTTACACTTGCATCGTATCTCATAAGCTTGACAACACACTGTGTCCAATATTTTCACAAAGATAAAATAAGTCATATTTTTGGTTCATTTAATAGTTAAAACAAATTTACATTATTGCAATCAGTTGATAAAACATTGTCCTTTACAATTATAAAAGCTTTTTACAAAAATCTACTACTCTGCTTGCATGTCAGCAGACTGGGGTAGATCCTGCTGAAATCCTATGTATTGAATGTATAGAGAATCGTTTTGAGTCGGGAAAAAAAATCATTTTTGAATCGAGAATCGTGTTGAATTGAAAAAAATCGATTTTGAATCGAATCGTGGCCCCAAGAATCGATATTGAATCGAATCGTGGGACACTCAAAGATTCACAGCCCTAGTATCTACGTATATTTTCAAAGTGTCTGCACACACAATTCATTCAATTCATTATTCTCCACAATAATTGTTGCTTAATTACACAATTAAGCAACAATGAAACCCCGATGTACCAAAAAAAATCTAAGTATACTTCCTGACCTCGTCCGTTAACGTTCACTCTAGGCTAACTCTCTCAGTGTCGGAAGTTTAGTCAAGGAGCGTCGCCATGCCCCTGCAGCATTCTAGAAATGTCAAAGCTGTTCCCTCTTTGTCACAAATGCAGCTCGGGGAAAGTGTCTTCATTTCACACGCTGCTTTATGTTGGTGTCCTTAAACGCAGCGCCACTGGGTATCCGCCGGAGCAAAGCTAATGCACTAATAATGACCTTCGATCCAGACGTGATTACTCTGCGACGTGGTGTTGCCGAGTGGATGCAGAATAGCCAGGTTATTATCATAAAAGAAGACAGGGTGGAAAAATGGGATGTGATTTAGCTTCTTTGTGAGATTACGACACCGTCAGCAGGGGTGTAACGGTTGATCGATATATCGATAGATCCATTTATATTCCTAAATTTGAAGTATATGGATCTGTGGTCGGCAAGTAGGTATCGATCCAAGATCGTTTTAAAAGGGAATATATTTTATTGATACTAGAAAAAGGAGAACATTGGATTTAAAGGGGAACATTATCACCAGACCTATGTAAGCGTCAATATATGGGTGAATTTTGGCGAATCAAACGCCTTTCTAATATTCGCTCTCGGAGCGATGACGTCACAATGTGACGTCGCATCGGGAAGCAATCCGCCATTTTCTCAAACACTGAGTCAAATCAGCTCTGTTATTTTCCGTTTTTTTTCGACTGTTTTCCGTACCTTGGAGACATCATGCCTCGTCGGTGTGTTGTCGGAGGGTGTAACAACACGAACAGGGACGGATTCAAGTTGCACCAGTGGCCCAAAGATGCGAAAGTGGCAAGAAATTGGACGTTTGTTCCGCACACTTTACCGACGAAAGCTATGCTACGACAGAGATGGCAAGGATGTGTGGATATCCTGCGACACTCAAAGCAGATGCATTTCCAACGATAAAGTCAAAGAAATCTGCCGCCAGACCCCCATTGAATCTGCCGGAGTGTGTGAGCAATTCAGGGACAAAGGACCTCGCTAGCACGGCAAGCAATGGCGGCAGATTGTTCCCGCAGACGAGCGAGCTAAACCCCCTGGATGTCTTGGCTCACACCGTCCCGAAGATGATCAAGAGAAGAATATTGACCCTAGCTTCCCTGGCCTGCTGACATGAGGGTATGTCTACAGAATATATTAATTGATGAAAATTGGGCTGTCTGCACTCTCAAAGTGCATGTTGTTGCCAAATGTATTTCATATGCTGTAAACCTAGTTCATAGTTGTTAGTTTCCTTTAATGCCAAACAAACACATACCAATCGTTGGTTAGAAGGCGATCGCCGAATTCGTCCTCGCTTTCTCCCGTGTCGCTGGCTGTCGTGTCGTTTTCGTCGGTTTCGCTTGCATACGGTTCAAACCGATATGGCTCAATAGCTTCAGTTTCTTCTTCAATTTCGTTTTCGCTACCTGCCTCCACTACAACCATCCGTTTCAATACATTCGTAATCTGTTGAATCGCTTAAGCCGCTGAAATCCGAGTCTGAATCCGAGCTAATGTCGCTATAGCTTGCTGTTCTTTCCGCCATGTTTGTTTGTGTTGGCTTCACTATGTGACGTCACAGGAAAATGGGCGGGTGGTTAAAATCAGGCACTTTGAAGCTTTTTTTAGGGATATTGCGTGATGAGTAAAATTTTGAAAAAAACTTCGAAAAATATAATAAGCCACTGGGAACTGATTTTTAATGGTTTTAACAATTCTGAAATTGTGATAATGTTCCCTTTTAAGAACGGTAGACTATATGAAGTGAAGAACTTTTAATGTTAAGGACGTTAAATGTTATTCAAGTCATCAAAACAAAAATGGCGGAAACCTTGGTATTTGAGAATTTGTTCCATTTTGTCCACCAGCAACGCTGAGATCATTATTCATGCGTTCGTTACGTCTCGTCTCGA
>NC_084556.2:16105000-16222500 GCF_033978685.3 Nerophis lumbriciformis | reverse complement strand
CTGAAACAAATTGATACGTTGTTAAAACGAACTGTTACACCCCTAAATATAAGCTTAGGTGATATTTTAGCCCATTAAACCATTTCTCACAGTTGTTTTTCTGGGCTGTTTTTGGACAACAAACCGTATGAGCGCCAAATAATGCCTCTTTTTAATCCCACTAATTAGCACACGGTGAATAAACATCTGCATTTATATCTGTGGCTGTAGGCGACCACCTTGTAAACTCCACAAAATAACAGTAGTATATTTGAAAAATGATGTTTGGACAGCTTCCAGTCACTTTTTAAATGTCTTTATTGAAAAAAAACCTACAACAACAACAAAAAAATAAACAGTCGTTTTTATCTGTCTCAGCATGCGCGTTACAATGTTGCATGCACAATTCAGCTGTTCCTAATCAAAGTTAAAAGAAATAGCAGCTTTTCAATTAACATGAATATCCCTCCCTTTTTGAAGTTTATCAATGAACGGCTATAGTTAGAGCATGTGTGGTCGTCGGGAATAAATCAACAGCGCCTCTGCTGGTTACAGCTAAGTAGTGCACTCCAGATTTGTGTTATCTGCTTCAGTTCTAAGAAGGTGTTGACTATTCCCCAGTGTTGATTGACATTGTCAAATTAGCAATGTGTTTTTTAAACATACCCTATTTTTCGGACTATAAGGCGCACTTAAAATCCTTGAATTTTCTCAAAAATCGACAGTGCGCTTTATAATCCGGTGCGCCTAATGTACGAAATAATTCTGGTTGTGCTGACCGACCTCGAAGCAATTGTATTTGGTACATAGTGTAATGATAAGTGTGACCAGTAGATGGTAGTCACACATAAGAGATATGTGTAGACTGCAATATGAAGCCAGTAAACAACACCAAAACTTTAAATGTTCCATTAAATAATACAGAACATTACACACGGCACTCAAAAATCTGTCAAAATGTTTTAGTTTGACTTTGAAGCCGCACCGCTTGATGGATTGTCGGCCCATTACGACTACCATAGTCAGAGATACAAGTATTACTATGGTGTGTGTGTGTATAAGGACCGCAAAATGGCACCCATTAGCAGACATTATCTGGCGTTTTGTTTCACAATATTATGCAAAACCAACTTTTCTTACCTTCTGGTACCTGCTGATGTGTATTTGAGACCTGCATAAGTCCTGAAAATTTGCGCACGTCCGCCACTGTAGTCTGTGGCGATGTCGTCGTCGTAATTTAATGCGCCCTATAATCCGGTGAGATTTTGTATGAAAAAAAACCTGAGTAGACCCTCTCATCGGCAGTGCGGTTTATAATCCGGTGCGCCCTATGGTCCGGAAAATACGGTAGCTCTAGTTTGCAATGGCGTAGAATTGAACAGTATCATGTAGACAGGGCTCTCTGGTATTTTGGAACTATGTCCTTACTATCTCCATTCCTCCGATTGTACAGTAGCTTATCCCTAGATGGTAGTGTCACTGTACAAAAGTGCTGACTAAGTGTCGAGTGTCAGCAAGCAGCCAAGGTATCTCCCCGGAGTTATTGGGCTTTGATCGTGGAGCTTTACTGTGCAGTGAACCGACAGTTCTTATTCATTTACACCCTATCTCCCCTTTATGCTTATTTTTTACAGCAGCAGCCTTTACCTTTTGACCAAGGCCTCAAACCTTAAACCCACCTCTGGCTTTTTCTTCAGGGTCTTGTGTTCCTCTCCTGATACAAAACACTCTGGAGACGCCTCAAACTTTTTATTTACGGGCTCGTTTGAGGGTTTGTGTTTGATATACTTTCCCCGGGCACCAACAACGGAAGAAACAATTTATAGACACATTTGTTGTTGCTAGGCAGAATCCATAGAGCTCAGTCATCTGCCAGGCAATACAAAGACACTTTTTGCATACACATAGACGATAAGAGAATAATAATAATTTTAATTAAAACTAATGAACAGACTGTATCAATAAATGAATAAATGCATTTAAAATGGCAATTTAACAAGCATGTATAGGGTAGAAAAATAACAAAAGTAAAACAATTAAAATGACTATAAATAGTAATTAATAAAAATATACATAAATACATATATTTAACAAAGAAATTGCCAGGCTCAGGTGAGTGTTGCTTGCGATTTGCCCCCAAGATGCAGAGGACAGCAGACGGCGTAAAAGTATATTGAATGACAAAGCAAACGTATAGTGCAGCTCGAGAGTGCACCGGAAGCATATGGAAAGCTATGCAGGAACAAAGTTCAAACGGACCACAAGCAGACTAAACAAACAATAAAGTAATGATCCCCCAGGTGCTGAACATACAGCAGCCTGATTGGCAACCAGGAACAGGTGTGTCGAGAGTGCCAATCAGAGAAATTGAAACCAAAATAAGACTGCTGGACAGGTAAAGACACAGAACACAGGACGTCTATAACAAAACCAAAACAGTCATGAGGAATCATGACAGCAATTTAACAAGCATACACCGGGTAGAAAAATACAATAAGAAACACATTATTAAAACTAATTAAATGACTGTATCAATTAACACATACATTAATTTAACAAAGACATTTAACAAGCATACACGGGGTGAAAAAAATGAAGGAAAAATACAAATTTAAACTAAAAAAATGAGTTTATCAATAAATAAAGAAAACATATATTTAAACAAAATATCATAATACATTTAATGTAGAAATCCAACAAGAATGCACAGGGTAGAAAGATGAGATATCAAAAAATATATAACTAATGACATGACTGTATGAGTTTCCTCCATTGGGTGGCGGGGCTCTCCCTGAGAGTGAGAAGCTCTGTCATTCCGGAGAAGCTCCGAGTAAAGTCACTGCTCCTGCACATCGAGAGGAGTCAGATGAGGTGGTTCGGGCATCTGGTCAGAATGCCGCCCGGACGCCTCCCTGGGGAGGTGTTTAGGGCACATCTGACCGGTAGGAGGCCACGGGGAAGACCTTGGAAACATTGGAGAGACTATATCCCCCAGCTGGCCTTGGAACGCCTCAGGATCCCCTTGGAGGTGGACAATGTACCTGGGGAGAGGAAAGTCTGGGCGGTTGAAGTTTATTTCAAACATGTATGCAGTTTCAACATGATACATCACATATTTCACACAGTAGGAAGAAGCAAAGCTTATTTAATCCTACCCCCTTTCCACGCCATCTACAATTACTAAGACATATGTTTACTTCTTGTCTCAATTCATAACACAATGTACATCATCCATCCATCCATCCATTTTCTACCGCTTAGTCCCTTCGGGGTCGCGGGGGGCGCTGGAGCCTATCTCAGCTACAATCGGGCGGAAGGCGGGGTACACCCTGGACAAGTCGCCACCTCATCGCAGTGCCAACACAGATAGACAGACAACATTCACACTCACATCCACACACTAGGGCCAATTTAGTGTTGTCAATCAACCTATCCCCAGGTGCATGTCTTTGGAGGTGGGAGGAAGCCGGAGTACCCGGAGGGAACCCACGCAGTCACGGGGAGAACATGCAAACTCCACACAGAAAGATCCCGAGGCCGGGATTGAACTCACGACTACTCAGGACCTTCGTATTGTGAGGCAGACGCACTAACCCCTCTACCACCGTCCGTGCTGCCCCAATGTACATCAATGATTTCTTTTTTTTTTTTTTTTTTTTTTTTTTTTTTTTTTTTTTTTTTTTTTTTTTTTTATGTCCTGTCCAGCTTCTCAGGCAAATCATATAGTTGATGTAGATGCCCATGTCGGCTGTTCAGATTTACTTTACAAAAGAGAAGTGTAGGATACTTCTCTTGTTGCCTTATTTGTATTTGACTTTATTAAATGTATTTATATTATCATTTAGTGCAGCCGGGCCGGAGCAGGAGGGGATAGAAAGAGAAAAAAAAGAAGACAGAGGGGGAAATTGTGGGGACAAGAGGGGGATTAGACAGAGAGACAAAAACAACAACAGCAAACAACAACAACAACAACAATAGAGCAACATCAGCAAATATGACATGTACAAATATGATGGTAAAAGTAATAGCAAATAAGCAGTTAGCGAAAAATAAAAAATAATACAGAAATGACAATGAGCATTATTACACTACAAATGGATCAATACAAATACCAATAGAAATAGCGCTATTGATAATGAACAATACCAATAATTTACCTTTATTATCAACAATACAGTTGTTTAAATGCAACAATACATATACGTAATGATAACTTGAGATACGAAAGAATGCAGAAAAATGGAGGGGGAGAAAGAGAAGCAACCTACATTAACCTTGTAGATTGTTATAGTCACAATAGGTTAAGCTTTGTCAGTGTGCCATGTGTTACACCCAGTTTACCCTAGGGCAACAACGTTAATATATGTTTGATGAAACGTGATTATGTGCATGAGTGTAAGTATGCATATGTACTTGTATATGTACAGAATGTGTATATGTGTTTGTACAATGAATGTATATGTACAGAATGTGTATATGTGTTTGTACAGTGAATGTATATGTACAGTATGTGTATGTCTATGTTTGTATATTGAATGTGCGTGTGGATGTACGAACATTAGGTAGGTAAATATGTACTGTATTTGTGTATGTATGTGGGAGCGTAGGTACCTATGTACGTATGTGAGCATACGTGAATTTGCATGTACAATACATTCGACTCCCAGAGTGCGTGGGAGCCAGAGCACGGCCCCATCACCCCCGAGAGCCCAACCCACAAACAGGAGGCGTGGTGCCCAGGGAACCAGGGACCACCGCCCCCACGCAGCCAAGCCGGCCAGCGACAGGAACCCCAGAGCCCGACCCACCGTACCGCCCACAAGGGCCAGCAGCAGGCCGCAGACAGACGCACCCGGCGGAGGACAGGGCACGAGAAAAGCAGGGGACAGCCAGACCCCAAGCCAGCGAGAGACCACACCCCACACGGGCAGAAAGGCGAGACGCCCCGCCCGAAGGACCCAGAGACTCCCCGCAACCGGACGGGAAGACCGCCCCCGCCCCACCGGCAACCGGGCCCCCACGAGCCCACCCCCCACCCCCGGAGAGCGCGGCGAGGCCAGCCCCCGGCCACCCCACCCAAACCGGCCGCCGCAGGACCACCCAGGCACAGGGCCACGGGAACCACCCACCCCACCCGCAGGGACCCCAACGATGGAGATGGAACAACCAGCAACCGCCCCGCCGAGCCCCCCCCCTGAGGGAGGGGAAAAAATTAAAAAATAATATTAATAAAATATATTTTAAAAATAAATAAATAAATAAATAAATAAATTAATTAATTAAAAAAAAAAAAGAATTAAAAGAAGATCACAGACATGCTGACAAACAAGGTCACTACCCCAGCAACTGGCCGACTCGCAGCACCTCGGAATACCTTGCAGCACCAAGCTACCACA
This sequence comes from Nerophis lumbriciformis, assembly GCF_033978685.3. Taxonomy (NCBI): domain Eukaryota; kingdom Metazoa; phylum Chordata; class Actinopteri; order Syngnathiformes; family Syngnathidae; genus Nerophis; species Nerophis lumbriciformis. Next base: position 16,217,125 of record NC_084556.2, on the reverse strand, counting down.
ATAGACGCAGGGACTAGGCCCAACAGGCCCCGACCAAGACGGGCACCCGGAAGGGATGGACAGCGGGACCCAGGAGCTCCAGACACGCAGTTCGGATGCAGTAGCCTGAGGCGTCGACCCCCGTCTGACAGGCAGGCCCAGAGCGTACCCCCAGAAATAAAAAAAACATACATACATACATACACACATACACATACACATACACATACACACATACACGTATACATACCCACACATACACATATATACATATACATACACATATGTACACATACACATATATAAACATACATACATACACACACATATACATACATATACACAGTTCGTCAGCCCCGACAGCCATCACGCCCGCGCGCTGCCACCAGTCACAACATCAGCCACACCCCTGCACCAGACCCAGCAGCCACGGGCGCCCACACCACAAACAAACGGCAGCAGAAACAGCAGCCGCAATAACCCCAGACAGCCAGCACCAGCCAATCAAATTAAAGCGATCAAAGAAAAACTGCGACCAGCAACCACACGCCACCAGGGCCACGGAGACCAGCCGGCGCCAGCCCGCCGGTCAGCCCGAACGCCAACACGCAAACAAGAGACACCAACAACCCCCCCCAACCAAAAGGCCCCCCACCCCAACCCAAACCCGCACAAACACACCACCGCCCAAACAACCGGGACACAGCATCCAGACCAGACACGGGGGCTGCGCCGCCACCACACCAAGTCACCAACAGAGACCCCACAGCGCAAGGTCGGGCCACACGGGCACGGACCCCATCCAACAGGAAGTGAGACCCGCGCGACGCCACACACAAATAAATAATAAGATTAAAAAAAAAATGAAATAAAATAAAAATAAAAAAATAAAATAAAAAATAAAATTTAAAAAATAAAATCAAATAAAAATGAGTAATAATAAAAATAAAAATAATAAATACATTAAAAATAAAAAAATATATATGTAACAATAATAAATGAATAAAAGCCTGGCAGGCCACCAGACCGCAGTCCCCGCCGGCCGACGAGGCAATGAGGGGTGCGCCGAACCCCAAACCCCCCATGCATGTGTACAAGGCCCCCAGAGTGTCTACTGTGTAGTTAAAATTAGGAGGTCAGCCGTTACAGCCGACCTCCAGTCCCTATTGATGTGTGTACTGTAGCGTGAGTGAGATATGTATGCTTGTGGGAACTAATAATGCGATTAAAATTGGGGGACATCAAGGTCATGGTGGGTCCCAACCAAACCAAGCCCCCCAAATCCTAAGTGTCTAATATGCAGCTAAGATTGAGGGATGGACGAGCAGGGGACAAGAAAGGAGGACTGGAGCCCCATTGGAGGCATCCTCAACCCCCCGCCATGCCTCCCCGCAGGACAATCCCCAAAGTCCTATATATGTGTGACTGTGTGCGCTATAAGTAGGAGGAGTAGAGGGCCCGGACATCCCCCCAGTCCACGCGGCCGACAACCAGGAACTACGGCCAGGAGGCCGCCACCCCCCGCCACAGCCCGTGACCCACACCAGACCACTTTAACGTGACGCCACGCGAGCCCCTCCCCCCGCCAAACAAAGCCAGCCCCCGCCCGCCCCAACCCAACCCTGCAGAGCCCATACCGGCAACCAAACGCAGAGAAACCGCACAGTCCCCACGCCCAATGCAAACACCGCATCCCGGCCATCCACACAGCAACGTGCCCATACGAGTCCCGGCCAGGGGAAGGAGCCCCCCAACGGGGGAAGAAGCCAATGCATCCCGTCCGCCTGCCAGCCCCCAAACCAGCCGGCAAGCCAACGCCAGCCATCCCCACAACCCCACAAGCGCACAGACACCAGCCACAGTCCCCCAACCACTCCAACCCAACACAGCGATGCCAACCGCTGGTATCACCGCAGCAACCATCACCACCACCGCCCGTCCGCAGCGTAAACACCCGCGGCCGCCGAAACCAAAACAAAAAAGCGACCGACCCCGTAAACCACAACAACGCACACCCCCGGCTACCACCGAGGCCACCAACCCACCTACCCCAACTCATCCACAGCCAGGCCAATTGAGCCACCGGACATCCACACCCATGCACACACCTACACATTCATATACACATACATACACACATACATATATGCATATACATATACATACACACATTTCCACACGTATGCATATACATATAAACATACACATCCACACATATATACACATTAATACACCCACACACATATACATAAGCCCACATATACACAAACACATACATACACAACACACAAACACACACAAAAAAAAAAAAAAAAAAAAAAAAAAATAAATAAATAAATAAATAAATAAATAAAAATAAACCCTTTAAATAAAATAAAATAAATAAAAATAAACAAGAGGCCTGGTCGCCAACAGTGCCCAACGCCACCAAACCCCGCAGCCCCTCCCGCACGTCCAGGCCCCCCCCGCCCACCACCCACCAGGCATCCCATCCGGCAAAAAGCCATAAGGGCCCAGCCCTGCGTCCACAGCCGGCATGCCACGGCACCTCAGCAGACCCGGCGCCGCGATCAGCAATACACACCGGGGCAGCGACACATACATATGTACCTACTTACATACACACAGATTTCACCATACATATATACAAACGTACACACACCCACATACACGCGTACCCATATATAATTTAACAGAATAAGTTAAATATATTAAATAGATTAAAAAAAAATAAAATAAATAAATAATAATAATAATAATAATAATAATATATATATGTATATATATATATATATATATACATACATATACATACACACATACATATATATATATACACATACATACACATACATATATACATACATACATACATACATTCATACATACATACATATATACATACATACATATACATACATACATACATATATATATATATATATACACATAAAATAAATTAAAATAAATAAATAAAATTAATAAAAAAATAAGGGCAGAGTAAAACACAGGAGGGGGACTCCCGCAGGGCAGTCGGGCAGCACCGCCGGGGCCCCAACAAGGGAGGCAAGCAGCTCCCCCAACCCGGCACCAGGCAGGCCCGCACAGCCGCAGCGCAGGGCGACCCCGGGCAGACCCCGCCCCGCGCCCCAGGGGAAGGAGGAAGCCCACGGACAACCGGAGCCAGCGGGGCACGAGCCGACCCCCGCCCGACAGCGGCAAGACCCCAGCCCCACGGGCGCAACCCCCCGCCCAACCACCCACGGGAGGGACAGCCCCCTCAACCAACCCAAGGCGGCCGCCCACAGCCCCACCCGCACCCCAACACCCGCCTAGGCACCTCCACCCACCCCCAGCCACCAGACCACCCACGGATCGGCCCGCCAGGCCGGAACCAGGAAACACACCCCAGGCCCCCCGACCCCGCGGCACACGGCCCCCCCGGCACCCAGGACCCCCCACCCACGGAGCAAGACCCCCGGGACAGAGCCCCAGCCCCGGCCCCCAAGGGAGTCAGGTCAGAAAATTAATTAGCGGTGCCCAAAGAGATCGGAATTCTGTCAGTTGTTGGTTTGATTCAGCAGACATTCTTTCCATAACTACATAATCTAATAAAATGTTTTTGTAAAGGTTTATACATAAATTATTTTTTGATTTCCAATTTATGAGAATAGTTTTCTTGGCGATGCCCAACGCATTTATAAGGAGGTATGTTTTGTTTATATCAAGATCAGTTGCGGAGAGATCACCCAACAGGCAGAGTGCGGGGGAGATGGGAATAGGAATCTCTAACGCTAATGATAGGTTCTCGCACACTCCAAGCCAAAAGTTACTCACGGGAGCACAGGACCACATTGAATGCAAGTAATTATCTATCTTATTATCTGAGCAGTGTACACAGATGTTAGAGTCAGCTAAACCCATTTTATACATTCTTAGACCGGTGTAATGTATTCTGTAAAGTATTTTGAGCTGAATCAGTCGTACATTTGGATTCTTAATCAAACGAGTAGTATTGAGGCATATTTGTTTCCAGAATTCTGGGTCACAGCTTGTTGATACGTCTGAGTGCCATTTAGAAGTTGGAATACTTATTGTGTTATCTATTTTTGATAAGAGAGCATATAATTTGGATAAAGCTTTGGGGGCAGATGTTTTGAAGAATTTAACGGTCGTAGGATTAGTTTCCCATGTTGTTTTGTTGAATCTTGCGCTGATTACAGATTTGATTTGTATATATTCTAGAAATTTATTAGGATTGATTGCATATTGTGTTATTAAACTTTTAAAAGAGATAAAACTGTTTGCATTGATGATATCCCCAAGGCATCCGACTCCCTTATCATACCATGTTGGAAAGTTCAATGGCTTCTTGTTTAAAAGAAAATCAGGATTATTCCAAATAGGCGTAAATTGGCATGGAGTGAGCGGGGACCCAGTTATTTTCAAAAACTCCCACCAAGCTGTTAAGGTAGTGCGTATATTAATACTTTTAAAGCAGTTGTGTTTTCGGAGAATTTGGCTAATAAAGGGCAAGTTAGAAATTGGGATCTCCTGGCTAAGTGATTGTTCAATCTCTAACCATAAACTATCTAATAAAGTGGGATTGATCCATTTTAATATATATTGTAGTTTATTTGCAAGGAAATAATAGGAAAAGTTTGGGAGTTCTAGACCCCCATGTTCTTTGGGTTTTTGTAAAGTTTTAAGGCTGATTCGTGCTGGTTTACTCTTCCAAAGAAACTGATTGATGTGTGAGTCTAGTGACTTAAACCAGATTTGAGAAGGTTTGGTTGGAATCATTGAAAATAGATAATTAACCCTAGGCAAGACCATCATTTTCACGGTAGAAACCCTTCCCATAAGTGAGATTGGCAGTGTTTTCCAACGCGCCAGATCATCCTCAATCGATTTTAAGATTGGGGAGTAATTCAAGCGATTCAGATCTGACAATGTGGAGGAAATATTGATTCCCAGGTATTTAATGTTCCCTTTATGCAGTGGAATCGATGAGGTGCTCTGAAAGTCAAAATTAATTGGTAACACAGTAGATTTGGACCAGTTGATGGAGTAATCTGAAATAGAACTGAATTTATTGATAAGTGAGATTGTATCTTGAAGAGAAGAATGTGGATTTTGTAAGAAAAGTAATACATCATCAGCATAAAGGCTTATTTTATGATGAACGGTTGCGGTATGGATGCCTTTAATATTTGCATGCTGTCGAATAGCGGTTGCAAGAGGTTCAATAAATATAGCAAACAGTGACGGAGAAAGTGGACACCCTTGCCTTGTGCCCCTCATAAGATTAAACCTTGGAGATATTTGGCTGTTCGTTCTAACCGAAGCTGTAGGAAAACTATATAGGACCTTAATCCATTCTATAAATGAGTCTCCAAATCCAAATTTCTGTAGAGTGGCTAGAAGAAAATTCCAGTTCACTCTATCAAATGCTTTTTCAGCATCTAATGAAACAACAGCTGTTTTTAGATTATGAATAACAGAATAGTCTATCACATTGAGTAGACGGCGAACATTGTTGGACGATTGTCTCTCTTTGATGAAACCTGTTTGATCAGGATGTACTATATATGGAGTGACTTTTTCTAATCTTTGAGCTAATACTTTGCAGATAATTTTAAGATCAGCATTAATCAGGGAGATTGGCCGGTAACTGGATGGAAGTGTTGGGTCTTTATCAGGTTTTAGCAAGAGACTGATCGTGGCAGAGTTCATATTTGGAGGAAGGAATGAGTTTTCTTTAATCTCTAAAGCCATTTTCGTAAATATCGGAGCTAGCAGTGACCAGAATGTTTTGTAGAACTCCACAGGGAACCCATCAGGCCCTGGAGCTTTATTGTTTGGCATCTGTTGAAGAGCATCGTGTAGTTCGCCTACAGAAATAGCAAGATCTAAATTTGATACCTGCCTTGTATTCAATTTAGGTAAGTCTATACCATTGAGAAATGTCTCAATGTCTGAAAGAGATGGGTCAATCTGGGGTGTATACAAATTTCTGTAAAAGTCTCTAAAGATGGAGTTAATTTCCTCAGGAACGTGTGTAATGTTCCCAGCTGAATCCTTGATGGATGGTATAGAGTTTTTTTCTTTGTTTAATTTTAGTTGGTTAGCCAAATATTTGCTTGGTTTATTGTCATGTTCAAATTTTTCTAAGCGTAACCTCTGGAGCAGGAATTGACTTTTCTTATCAATTATTTCTCTTAAATCTAATTTGAGTTTTCTCAGTTTGTTCAGAGTGTGATCATGTTGTGAATTCGCATAAGCTAATTCTAATATTTTTATTTCATTTTCAAGTTCCTGCTCTAGTAAACGTTCCTTTTTTTTCTTGTATGATGAATAAGAAATAATTTTTCCTCGCATGACTACTTTTGCCGTCTCCCAGAGAACGCACGCCGTGATTTCTGGTTGATCATTAAAATCTAAAAAATCTGTCCATTCTTTCTCAAAATAGTTTAGGAAGTCTGGGTCCTTTAGTAATGATGTATTAAGTCTCCATTGTTTGATAGGTGCAGTGATAGTTTTGTTGGTGAGGGAAAGTGAGACAGGTGCATGGTCACTGATGATGATAGGATGGATGTGAATGTTTGAGATGTCAGATAAAATTGAGCTACTAGTTAAAAAGTAATCAATGCGAGAGAATGAGTGGTGAACTGGAGAAAAATAAGTGTATTCCCTAAGAGTGCGGTGATAAGAACGCCAGGCATCGCAAAGACCATAATCCTTCATATATTGCTTAAGTATTACCACTGACTGAGACTCACGGTGACTCCCAGTCACTCTGGACCGATCTATATTTGGATTAAATACTAAGTTGAGGTCCCCTCCTAGAATCAAGCAGTGGTTTGAGTGAGGAGAAAGTGAAGAGAAGAAAGTGTGAAAAAAGGAGGGGTCATCAACATTTGGACCATAAATGTTGGCGATACATAAGTTTCTCCCGTCAATAGAAATATTAAGAATGATGTATCTTCCCTCTATGTCAGTAATGGAGTTATGAACTGTAAAGTTGACCTTTCTACTTATGAGAATGGCTACGCCTCTCTGTTTGGAGTTGTAACTAGCAAGGTATGTGTGTGGGTATTGCGATGAATGCAGTTTTGAGGTATCGGACTTGGAGAGGTGAGTCTCTTGTAGTAAAGCAATGTCTGCTTGCATGCTCTTCAAATGATTAAGAATTTTTATATTTTTTTCCTTTGACCCGACACCACGCACATTCCAAGTGACAAACTGTATAGTGGACATACTAAATTAGACTGTAACTAAGTGTGTGGATGTATGTGTGTACTTTATGTGTAAATAATGCATGTCTGTATCTAAATGTAAACCTATCATACATATATGTAGGTGTGCAGAGTGTATAGTTGTGCATGTATTAGCTGTGAGTGTAAATGCTGATGACAACAAGGGGACACACAACAGGTGGAGAAATAGAAAGAGAAAAACAAAACAAAAAGCATAACATAAAAAGAAAAGAAGAAAGTGGTGGATTAAACAGGTAGTGAAATAAGTGACATAAAAAGGAAAACAAGAAAGTAAAATAGTAAACATGTTGGTTTACCGAAAGAAAGAGAGAGAGAGAGCGTATGTGTTTACGTGAGCGCTATGTGACGCACAGGTGTATTGTGAGCAAGAGGGGGGGGGAAAAGAGAGGGATTGAAGCATAATGGAATAACAAAACAAACAAAAAATACAACATTTACCGTGTTTCAGACGCTAATAATACAGCCACGGCGTGGCTTCTGGATCACGGTAAAGTTGGCCGTTGATGAAAAGTTTATCCACCGCGATGACTGCACGGCATCCTTCGGTGATAAACTTCTTGCGAAGCGGGAACAGATGGCGGCGCCTGTCGAGAATTTCCTTTGGAAACTGGTCGTTGATGCTGAAGTTGGATCCTTTCAGCTCTCGGCCCTGGTTCCTCACCCGCTCCTTCTGCTTGAAGTGTTCGAATTTGGCCACGATGGGTCTCGGCCTCCTGTTCTCCGGCTTTTTGGCTCCAAGCCGGTGGACGCGATGGAAGGTGATGTTCCTGATGGTGTCCGCTGGAAGCTTGAGCTGGTGTTCCATGAAGGACTTGATGGTTTCCTCTGGATCTTCCTCGGTCTTTTCCGGTATTCCCGCGAAGACCAGATTGTCCCTCATGCTTCTCGCCTGGAGGTCCAACATCGTCTCCTTCATGCTCCTGTTTTCTCGAGTGAGTTGCGTCACTCCGTCGGTGAGGGATTTTACGGACTCACGAAGAGCGGCGTTCTCCTTGGCGAAAGAAATGACCTGCTGTTGTCCGAATTCCAAACTCTCTCGGATGGCTTGGAATTCCTTGTGGAGAACCTCGACAAGTGCGAGGCGGCCATCCAAACAAGTCAGCCTTTTGTCGATGGAATCCAGGATGTCGGTGAAGTTTGTGCCCGGTGGTGACACATGGCCAGTTTTAGAGCACTTCATGCTTCCTGCTGCTGACCTGCTCTATGGAGATGGAGATTTCAAGTTCCAACAGGACTTGGCGCCTGCACACAGCGCAAAATCTACCCGTGCCTGGTTTACGGACCATGGTATTTCTGTTCTAAATTGGCCCGCCAACTCCCCTGACCTTAGCCCCATAGAAAATCTGTGGGGTATTGTGAAAAGGAAGATGCAGAATGCCAGACCCAAAAACGCAGAAGAGTTGAAGGCCACTATCAGAGCAACCTGGGCTCTCATAACACCTGAGCAGTGCCAGAAACTCATCGACTCCATGCCACGCCGCATTAACGCAGTAATTGAGGCAAAAGGAGCTCCAACCAAGTATTGAGCATTGTACATGCTCATATTTTTCATTTTCATACTTTTCAGTTGGCCAACATTTCTAAAAATCCCTTTTTTGTATTAGCCTTAAGTAATATTCTAATTTTGTGACACACGGAATTTTGGATTTTCATTTGTTGCCACTTCAAATCATCAAAATTAAATGAAATAAACATTTGAATGCATCAGTCTGTGTGCAATGAATAAATATAATGTACAAGTTACACCTTTTGAATGCAATTACTGAAATAAATCAAGTTTTTCAAAATATTCTAATTTACTGGCTTTTACCTGTATATTGACGCTTACATAGGTCTGGTGATAACGTTCCCCTTTAAATGTCTTATGCAAATAAAGTAAAGTTGCATAGTTCATTTGGCAGCCTGTGTTGGTAGTGTAGTGGTCCACATAGGTGACTTTAGTGACTGGAAATTTGTCCAGTAGTTGTATTATTAAAAGTAGTAGTTTGTAACCTGAAAACCACCTGTATTTTGTTTTTGAATTATATAAATATGTACTGTAATTATTGTAAAATCAAAGGTATCTGCAAATATTGTTTTAATGTATTTTTTTCCACATTTTATTTTTCTTCCCCGCATATATACTTGTTAAATTGCTTCGTCAGTTTATTTGTATGCACGCACAACATTTAAGACCTTTAGCATATCAGTAAGTGGAGTTAAATTAGGGAATAGATGAAGCACATAAATCAAATAATCCATCCATCCATCCATTTTCTACCGCTTGTCCCGTTGGGGGTCGCGGGGGTGCTGGAGCCTATCTCAGTTGCACTTGGGCGGAAGGCGGGGTACACCCTGGACAAGTCGCCATCTCATCGCAGGGCCAACACAGACAGACAGACAACATTCACACACTAGGGCCCATTTAGTGTTGCCAATCAACCTATCCCCAGGTTCATGTCTTTGGAGGTGGGAGGAAGCCGGAGTACGCGGAGGGAACCCACGCAGTCACGGGGAGAACATGCAAACTCCACATCATCTGCTGGTGTCAGTCCACTCTGTTTCCTGAGATCCAGGGTCAACGCAGCCGTCTACCAGCAAGTTTTAGAGCACTTCATGCTTCCTGCTGCTGACCTGCTCTATGGAGATGGAGATTTCAAGTTCCAACAGGACTTGGCGCCTGCACACAGCGCAAAATCTACCCGTGCCTGGTTTACGGACCATGGTATTTCTGTTCTAAATTGGCCCGCCAACTCCCCTGACCTTAGCCCCATAGAAAATCTGTGGGGTATTGTGAAAAGGAAGATGCAGAATGCCAGACCCAAAAACGCAGAAGAGTTGAAGGCCACTATCAGAGCAACCTGGGCTCTCATAACACCTGAGCAGTGCCAGAAACTCATCGACTCCATGCCACGCCGCATTAACGCAGTAATTGAGGCAAAAGGAGCTCCAACCAAGTATTGAGTATTGTACATGCTCATATTTTTCATTTTCATACTTTTCAGTTGGCCAACATTTCTAAAAATCCCTTTTTTGTATTAGCCTTAAGTAATATTCTAATTTTGTGACACACGGAATTTTGGATTTTCATTTGTTGTCACTTCAAATCATCAAAATTAAATGAAATAAACATTTGAATGCATCAGTCTGTGTGCAATGAATACATATAATGTACAAGTTACACCTTTTGAATGCAATTACTGAAATAAATCAAGTTTTTCAAAATATTCTAATTTACTGGCTTTTACCTGTATACCTTGATGTTGCAGAAAAAAGACCATATATTTTTTTAACCGATTTCCGAACTCTAAATGGGTGAATTTTGGCGAATTAAACGCCTTTCTAATATTCGCTCTCGGAGCGATTACGTCACAACGTGACGTCACATCGGGAAGCAATCCGCCATTTTCTCAAACACCGAGTCAAATCAGCTCTGTTATTTTCCGTTTTTTCAACTGTTTTCCGTACCTTGGAGACATCATGCCTCGTCGGTGTGTTGTCGGAGGGTGTAACAACACGAACAGGGACGGATTCAAGTTGCACCAGTGGCCCAAAGATGCGAAAGTGGCAAGAAATTGGACGTTTGTTCCGCACACTTTACAGACGAAAGCTATGCTACGACAGAGATGGCAAGAATGTGTGGATATCCTGCGACACTCAAAGCAGATGCATTTCCAACGATAAAGTCAAAGAAATCTTCCGCCAGACCCCCATTGAATCTGCCGGAGTGTGTGAGCAATTCAGGGACAAAGGACCTCGGTAGCACGGCAAGCAATGGCGGCAGTTTGTTCCCGAAGACGAGCGAGCTAAACCCCCTATCGACCCTAGCTTCCCTGGCCTGCTGACATCAACTCCAAATCTGGACAGATCAGCTTTCAGGAAAAGAGAGCGAATGAGGGTATGTCTCCAGAATATATTAATTGATGAAAATTGGGCTGTCTGCACTCTCAAAGTGCATGTTGTTGCCAAATGTATTTAATATGCTGTAAGCCTAGTTCGTAGTTGTTAGTTTCCTTTAATGCCAAACAAACACATACCAATCGTTGGTTAGAAGGCGATCGCCGAATTTGTCCTCGCTTTCTCCCGTGTCGCTGGCTGTCGTGTCGTTTTCGTCGGTTTGGCTTGCATACGGTTCAAACCGATATGGCTCAATAGCTTCAGTTTTTTCTTCAATTTCGTTTTCGCTACCTGCCTCCACACTACAACCATCCGTTTCAATACATGCGTAATCTGTTGAATCGCTTAAGCCGCTGAAATCCGAGTCTGAATCCGAGCTAATGTCGCTATAGCTTGCTGTTCTTTCCGCCATGTTTGTTTGTGTTGGCTTCACTATGTGACGTCACAGGAAAATGGACGGGTGTATATAACGATGGTTAAAATCAGGCACTTTGAAGCTTTTTTTAGGGATATTGCGTGATGGGTAAAATTTTGAAAAAAACTTCGAAAAATATAATAAGCCACTGGGATCTGATTCTTAATGGTTTTAACCATTCTGAAATTGTGATAATGTTCCCCTTTAAAGAAAGCAAACCAGTGCTGTCTCATACCAGACTGAGGAACAGCTTTTTTCCCGGAAGCTGTTATACTGCTGAACTCCAATGGGGCTCTGTAGTGTCGTACACCAACCAACCACCCGCACCAGGAACACTTAAGTTTGCTGTCATTGTTTTGTATTCTATTTGATCACAATTTATTCGAATTCTATTGATAATCTATTTCTATTAACCTATGTCGTCTCGTGTGTGCTGATATGACAAAAAAGTTCCTTGAATCATTTGAAAATTTGAGTATTTGGCTGAAACGTGGGGAAAGTGCAGAAAGTTAAGAGACTGGAGCAGCTTAGCTCAAGTTAACTGAGGATCGTTATTCATTCAAGCCTGTTATCAGGAGACAAGGACAAGCGCGCATTTGAATCCGTAATTAAAGGAATTCCAAACAAAACAGCCACAAACGCAAGTGCAAATACAAAGAAATGAGAAAACTGATGTGTGTGTGTGTGTGTGTTGTCAAATTAAAGGCTTGCATTTAGATGTTCCATTTAGTGAGGGTTTTTTCCAACAGCCCTTGTGTTTTTGTTGTGTTTTTCTCAGGGTGATGCAAAGTAAAAGAACATTTATCATCAAAGCACGCACGGTTCGCTTCCACTCGTTTGATGAGTACAATTTGTGGTTTTATAGACAGAAAGAGTGAAGTCCATTAGAAATAACGAGATGCATGATCAAAATCAATTAAAAATGATATTGCATAGAACATGAAGGTTGCAGAGAACACTCCAATTAAAAAATGGCTGTCAGTCTTGTACAAAAGAGTAACCAAAAGCATAAATTAAAAGAATGACAACATTTCATCTTAAAAATAGCTTGGACCATTTCACTGATTGCAATGTCGTCTTTATGAGGAAAATAATCCGAGTAATAATATTTCTCACTTGACACTCACAGTGCCAAGTTAGAAACTACAGTATTCACTCTTGTGCTGTTTGTGATTGAATACAAAATGTCACCCCTGAAACAAACTCTCACTTGCAGTCTGTACAACTTTTACACCAGTTGGAAGCATATAAATTACAGGTGTCCCGAAAGAACCTTTCAACTGGAGCCTCTGATATAATATTAATCCAATACGATATCAGCACAAATCATATATACTTTTATTTTTTTGCAGTGTGGAATGTTAGAAAAGTGTTGATTAAGTGAAATTACTCAAACAGAGAACATTGGTAGGTATGAAAAACACGATTCATGATCTATTAACTGTCTAGGATGGACATATGCTGTCTTTAAACTGAAGTGGAGTGGTAATTGGTTTTATAATTATTATTCATTACGATAAGATCATGATGCACAATGACATAACCCCTCAATATCTGAAACGACTTGCCACAAAAACACAAGACAAAATTGTGTTGGCCAAAAGTTAACTATGGTAATGCTTTAACACATGGGTGTCAAACTCTGGCCCGCGGGCCAAATTTGGCCCGCCGTGTAATTTTATTTGGCCCTTGAGGCGATATCAAATTAATACCCCGCCCGCCTCAACCGACGCACGGAGGGGGGGATTTGGTGGTAGCGGGGGTGTATATTGCAGCCCGGAAGAGTTAGGGCTGCATGTGATTCTGGGTATTTGTTTTGTTGTGTTTATGTTGTGTTACTGTGCGTATGTTTTCCCGAAATGTGTTTGTCATTCTTGTTTGGTGTGGATTCACAGTGTGGCGCATATTTCTAACACTGTTAAAGTTATTTATACGTGCACTGTCAGTGTAACCTGCGTGGCTGTTGGCCAATTATGCATTGCATTTACGTGTGTGTGCGTGCTGAAGTCGCACATATTTGTGATCGGGCCGGCACGTTGTTGGAATGGATGAAAAGCAGACGTGACGACAGCTCGTGGAGGACGATAAACACAGTGCCTTTAAAGCACGCCCCCAAGACTGTAGTCCGGGTGGACTACGAGGTATAATGACTGATGAACAACTTCGTTGGATAATGAAGGTTGCCTCAGCTCAAAGCCTGAGACCCGACATTAATGAACTAGCATCCAAGAAAAGATGCCAGGTATCTGGCTTGGGCACATCAGATTAGATCAGTGTGTTGCAAACTGAGCAGTTTAAAGTCCTGAATGGTTGGTTTATTCATTGTTATTTTATTTTCTAATTTATTAGCCTATGGAAAAAGTTAATGTTAATATTTACCTCAGAAGGCTGCAAATAGAAAAGAGGCATTCAATTTTTATTTAAATTGTATTTGATATGCCATTTATATTTTTTAATTATTATTATTATTTATTATTTGAAACTCGATTTTGCATGTCACTATAAAGTTATACAAGCCTTGCTTGTTCAATATTCAATGCAAAACTTGTTTGGGTCCCTATTAAAAGGTTAATTTGTTCAACCTTGGCCCGCGGCTTTGTTCAATTTTAAATTCTGGCCCACTCTGTATTTGAGTTTGACACCCCTGCTTTAACACAAACCCCTAAAACAATGAAGATATGCTGTAAATGTAAATGTATAATCTGCAAAATCTTTAATTTACACAGAATAATACCTTAGAGTATTTGCATGCTTGTGGCATTACAGTATTTGATATGTATTGTATAATTGTTTATTATTTGAACAGTAAAGTCATGCGTTTTCTACATATTAAAACCATAGTAATTTAAGTTATCTACTTTTTCTTGGTTTGCAGGTATCCACTGCATTTACTACTGTGCTCAAGTATTTTTGAACAATTGCATACACTATATTGCCAAAAGTATTTGGCCACCTGCCTCGACTCACATATGAACTTGAAGCGCCATCCCATTCCTAACCCATAGGGTTCAATATGATGTTGGTCCACCTTTTGCAGCTATTACAGCTTCAACTCTTCTGGGAAGGCTGTCCACAAGGTTGCGGAGTGTGTTTATAGGAATGTTCGACCTTTCTTCCAAAAGGTGTTCTATCGGGTTCAGGTCAAGACTCTGTGCAGGCCAGTCAAGTTAATCCACACCAGACTATGTCATCCATGTCTTTATGGACCTTGCTTTGTGCACTGGTGCACAGCATACTTGCCAACCCTCCCGGATTTTCCGGGAGACTCCCGAAATTCAGCGCCTCTCCCGAAAACCTCCCGGGACAAATTTTCTCCCGAAATTCAGGCCGAGCTGGAGGCCACGCCCCCTCCAGCTCCATGCGGACCTGACCTGTTTTCACGTCCGCTTTCCCACAATATAAACAGCGTGCCTGCCCAATCACGTTATAACTGTAGAATGATGGAGGGCGAGTTCTTGGCTTCTTATGTGGGTTTATTGTTAGGCAGTTTCATTAACATCCTCCCAGCGCGGTAACAACACACAAAAACAGCAGTCACGTTTTCGTCTACCGTAAAGCAGTTCGTCTGCCGTAAACAGCAATGTTGTGACACTCTTAAACAGGACAATACTGCCATCTACTGTACATGCATATGTGACAATAACATCTAGGGCTTTTAGAGAGTGCAGTGCACAAGGAGACGGAGCAGAAGAACGAGGAAGATACAGCCGTGGCGACGCCGACGACGAGTAAGATGAAGAAATACGCTTGTAAGTTCCAAGCCGCAGCTGCAATTGGACCTGAATAGCCTCCGGGAAGAAGTAGTGGACTACCAAGTGCTTGGCAGTGAAGATCTTCCTCAGGAAGCAAAGATTGACCGGTTTTGGGCCATGCTAGGGAGAGATGGAAGATTCCAGACTCTAGTGCATTTGATGAAAGCACCTTTGTGCGTGCCACACAGCAATACATCATCAGAGAGGGTGTTCAGCATGGTTAGAAAAATAGTGACAGAGAATAGAACAAGGATGGACAATTCAACCCTTAACTCAACAATGAGTAGATGAGTGTTATGTGTGTGTAAATGTGTAAATAAATGAACACTGAAATTCAAGTATTTCTTTTATATATATATATATATATATATATATATATATATATATATATATATATATATATATATATATATATATATATACATAGCTAGAATTCACTGAAAGTCAAGTATTTCTTATAAATATATATATATATATATATATATATATATATATATATATATATATATATATATATATATATATATATATATATATATATATATATATATGAGCAGCACGGTGGCAGAGGGGTTAGTGCATCTGCCTCACAATACGAAGGTCCTGAGTAGTCCTGGGTTCAATCCCGGGCTCGGGATCTTTCTGTGTGGAGTTTGCATGTTCTCCCCGTGACTGCGTGGGTTCCCTCCGGGTACTCCGGCTTCCTCCCACCTCCAAAAACATGCACCTGGGGATAGGTTGATTGGCAACACTAAATTGGCCCTAGTGGGTGAATGTGAGTGTGAATGTTGTCCGTCTATCTGTGTTGGCCCTGCGATGAGGTGGCAACTTGTCCAGGGTGTACCCCGCCTTCCGCCCGATTGCAGCTGAGATAGACTCCAGCACCACCCGTGACCCCGAAGTGAATAAGCGGTAGAAATGGATGGATGGATATATATATAAATAAATGATAAATGGGTTGTACTTGTATAGCGCTTTTCTACCTTCAAGGTACTCAAAGCGCTTTGACACTACTTCCACATTTACCCATTCACACACACATTCACACACTGATGGAGGGAGCTGCCATGCAAGGCGCTAACCAGCACCCATCAGGAGCAAGGGTGAAGTGTCTTGCTCAGAACACAACGGACATGACGAGGTTGGTACTAGGTGGGGATTGAACCAGGGACCCTCGGGTCGCGCACGGCCACTCTTCCACTGTGCCACGCCGTCCCTATATATATATATATATATATATATATATATATATATATATATATATATATGAAATACCTGACTTGGTGAATTCTAGCTGTAAATATACTCCTCACCTCTTAACCACGCCCCCAACCACGCCCCGCCCCCCAACCACGCCCCCCACCCCACCCCCCGAAATCGGAGGTCTCAAGGTTGGCAAGTATGGTGCACAGTCAAGTTGGAAGAGGAAGGGGCCCGCTCCAAACTGTTCCCACAAGGTTGGGAGCATGGAATTGTCCAAAATGTTTTGGTATCCTGGAGCATTCAAAGTTCCTTTCACTGGAACTAAGGGGCCAAGCCTAACTCCTGAAAAACAACCCCACACCATAATTCCTCCTCCACCAAATTTCACATCCGGTACAATGCAGTCCGAAAGTACCATTCTCCTGGCAACTTCCAAACCCAGAATATTTAGGAGCGAGGACATTTCACGACTGGATTTGTTGCACAGGTGGCATCCTATGACAGTTCCACGCTGGAAATCACTGAGCTCCTGAGAGCGGCCCATTCTTTCACAAATGTTTGTAGAAACAGTCTCCATGCCTAAGTGCTTGATTGTATACACCTGTGGCCGGGCCAAGTGATTAGGACACCTGTTTCTGATCATTTGGATGGGTGGCCAAATACTTTTGGCAATATAGTGTATATGTAAGCTTTGTATCCAATCTTAATGGGAAAAAAAGGTGTTTTCCCAATGGCATTAGAATAGTAACACATCAAATGGTCCTTCGGGACACAGCTGCAGCCTTTTGCCAACATCCTCAAAGTCACAACACTTTTAAAATGGATGGTCTCTGTTTCTTAGCCGCGTCATAAATTACACAAAGTGACAATACATCTTTTCCCCCCCTGCTGATCAAACACCTCTCTTAGAGGATAAATCCAGAAAATAGACCATTTCTAAAGCCCCAGACATGATGTGTAGGAGACTTTGTTCCGTCTTAACGACACATAGAGCAGTATTAGATTAGATTATGCAATACGCGTGGGAGTTAATTGACTCTGTTATGCATGCATCATTACATTTCACAATAACTGCAACAACTGATCCCAAAAACAAGGTTGACAAACTAATGAATGTGTTTATTAATGAGCAATCCAGCCCTGTAGACTGCACTGCTAACCAAGAGACATGCAAGTACAGCTTTTCTTAAGGAGGAGGATGGGAATTACAGCAGCACCATCAATCAGGAGGATATGTACTGCAGTCAGGTGATAATGGGACTAAATTTAACTTCCTAAGATGAATAAAAAGTAGATTCTTTCTCGAGGGTACGGTTGTTTGGGGAAAAATGGTTCATCCCTGTGAAACATTTGTACCAACCACAAAAGAACATTAGCTATGGAGTTTATAGCTGCTATTTATCGACTTGTTTTTGCCTCTGAGTTCTTGAAAGTGCCCAAAGATGTTTGTCTTTGCTTCAGATGGTCAGATGCTGGACTTTGAAGTGTCTCAAGGGAAACGTATACATCTGCTCATCAAAGGTTGGGAAATGGGGCAGCAGTAGTCCTGTGCATTGTTGTAACATGGAACTGTTCCCACAGGAAGTCGCTCGTAAAGTGAAACCTCCATTTACGAACCCTATCTTGTACAAAACTTTCAATTTACGAGCCACAGGCCGAATAAACATATGCTTTGGTGTACGAACCTTGCCTCAGTGTACAAATGTTTCATCCAGCCGTTGCATGCCTCACAGTGCTGCCATGTTGTGGGTTCATGCTCATCCAGTCAGCAGTGCTGTCATTAGCGATTGCCATACTTGCCAACATTGAGACCTCCGATTTCGGGAGGTGGGGGGGCGGGCGGGGCGGAGGACGTGGTTGGGGGCGTGGTTAAGAGGGGAGGAGTATATTTACAGCTAGAATTCACCAAGTAAAGTATTTCATATATATATATATATATATATATATATATATATATATATATATATATATATATATATATGTATATATATATATATATATATATATATATATATATATATATATATATATATATATATATATGCATATATATATGTATATATATATATATATATATATATATATATATATATATATATATATATATATATACATATATATATATATATATATATACATACATATATATATATATATATGTATATACATATATATATATATATATATGTATATATATATATATATATATATATATACCCTGAGACCTGATATTGTTCTGTGGTCTAGAGGAACCAAACAGGTGGTGCTTATCGAGCTGACAGTACCTTGGGAAGAGAGGATGGAGGAGGCGTACGAACGCAAGCTCAAGAAGTACCAAACCCTCATCCTCGAGAGCCAGCAAAATGGATGGAAGGCCTGGAACCTACCGGTGGAGTTGGGCTGTAGAGGCTTTGCGGGGCGGTCGCTCTGGAGAGCCCTCGGACTGCTAGGGATCGAGGGGCTGGCTAGGAAGCGGCTGGTAGCCAACACCACTAATAGGGCAGAGGAAGCATCACGCTGGATTTGGATACAAAGAAAGGTGCGGTGGCAGAGCCGACCTACTGAAGGACTAGGGACATAGAGTTGGGTGGCATTCGGCAGGGGTAGATCCGGGACGCTGGATCTGCCGTCGAGCCCCTCCGAAGCATCATGGGCTTAATTCGACGAAACGTTGATGACGGGGGGTGCCCATTTGAGAACCTGCAGATGCCAACCAACTCATGTCCAGTTGAGGTATGCGGTCAAGCTTAGTCTTGGCTCAGGGAGGAGGGCGTCCCTGCCATGCAGAGTCCTGCCGGTGCCTTGATGGAAGGAGAGATGAAGAGAGCGAGGCCACAGGCTCACAGATGGTGCAGGGGCGAGTAATTGTAAAGGTGAGCCAGTTGCGATACCCTTATCGTATTTTGCATATATATATATATATATATATATATATATATATATATATATATATATACATATATATAATAAATACTTGAATTTCAGTGTTCATTTATTTACACATATACACACAGATAACACTCATCTACTCATTGTTGAGTTAAGGGTTGAATTGTCCATCCTTGTTCTATTCTCTGTCACTATTTTTCAAACCATGCTGAACACCCTCTCTGATGATGCATTGCTGTGTGGCACGCACAAAAGTGCTTTCATCGAATGCACTAGATGACAGTATTGTCCTGTTTAAGAGTGTCACAACATTGCTGTTTATGGCAGACTAACTGCTTTACGGTAGACGAAAACGTGACTGCTGTTGTTGTGTGTTGTTGCCGCGCTGGGAGGACGTTAATGAAACTGCCTAACAATAAACCCACAAAAGAAACCAAGAACTCGCCCTCGATCATTCTACAGTTATGACGTGATTGGGCAGGTACGCTGTTTATATTGTGGATTAGCGGACTCAGGTCCGTATGGACCAGAGTCCGCCTGAATTTCGGGAGATTTTCGAGAGAAAATTTGTCCCGGGAGGTTTTCGGGAGAGGCGCTGAATTTTGGAGTCTCCCGGAAAATCCGGGAGGGTTGGCAAGTATAGCGATTGCACTAAGTGCTGCTCAGTTTGCTTTTGAAGTGTTTTTTTTGTTTTTTTTTGCGTTTTACAGTCTTTTTGCAAGCTCAAAAAGAATCCTAAGCAAGCATTGGACAATAAATGTCTGGTTTGAAATATTGAGGATGCATCAGCGTTGTCCACACATCCAATCAGCTTCTCTTTATTCCGCTGCATGCCAAGAAAATTAACCAACAATACAATAGATTGTATTTTTATTCCCAATCATTATATCGACCTGGCTGTTAAAGTTAAATAATTTTGTGATTTCTGTGAGTGGGCCACAGGGCTAGTGTGCGTGTCGGCAGGCCGGCTGAAAACGAGGACAGTTGAGCTAGTTGTTGTTTTGGCTTTGTTTTAAAATAGAAAAGTTGATACATTAGCCCCTTGTTATTATCGTTTGATAACTGTGTATTGTGTTCAAAGTGTACAGGCTTGCACAAAAATAAGAATTTTTGTTGAGGCTAGAACCTATTATTCAAGTTTGCATTGTTTTCTTATTGAGAAGTTGGCTTTAATATTTAAACGTTTCTATTTACGTACCAATTCAATTCGTAAATCGAGGTTCCGATGTGCTTCACAGGACTGCTACTTTACATCAATTAACTTCCTGGATGAATTTCTGGCCAAGGGCCTTCTTGCAACTGGAACAACGACAAAAAATGTGTCCTAAAGCCATGGTAAATAGTAAATGGGTTATACTTGTATAGTGCTTTTCTACCTTCAAGGTACTCAAAGCGCTTTGACACTATTTCCACATTCACCCATTCATACACACATTCACACACTGATGACGGAAGCTGCCATGCAAGGCCCTAACCACGACCCATCAGGAGCAAGGGTGAAGTGTCTTGTTCAAGGACACAACGGACGTGACGAGGTTGGTAGAAGGTGGTGATCGAACCAGGAACCCTCAGGTTGCTGGCACGGCCACTCTCCCAACTTCTCCACGCCGTTGCTCCCCGTGCCACCCACACTGCTTTAAAAATGTAACTTAGATCATGGGTTTCACTATGTGAAGCGCTTTGAGTCACTAGAGAAAAGCGCTATATAAATGTAATTCACTTCACTTCACATTAAAAAACGGTAACTGTAAAATCTACAGATGTTGTTTTTATGTCGTATTGCTGTACATGGGAAAATGGTTCCACGGGTTCTTTTCCCAATAAAATGATTGCAACTTTGTTACCGTTTTGTTTTTTTACCATAAATTCTGTTGTAATTTTTATTGTTTACAATGTGTTGGATAACTAGGAATACCCAGTCAAACATATATTTACTGGTAAGTATTTTTAGTTTAATAAAAACATTTTTTGGGAATGTATGATGATGCAACTATTTGTTTCATTATTAGATATTAAACGTTTAAAAGACTTTAAAGTACCGGTACAGTTGAAATACAATTTCCTTCTATATTGTAGTTGTTATCATATTAATCTGATTTATGACACAAAAAGACTTCCAAAGTATGTGAATAAATAGATATGATCCAAATAGCATCAATATCATAGACATTCCCGAGCCTTTTTGAGAGATAATGAGGAAGCCAGTGACGTAATCTGTGATGTAGCATTGAGAACCACAGATCCCTTCCCCATCAACAACAATGCTAATCAAGCAGACCTTGTGAGAGCCAACAACGATTACTTTAGGAACAAATCAGGATCCAGAACATTATATTTTTGAGCAAGAACACAATGAGAATGAGCAATACGTTTTAGAAGCCGAGTGTTAAACGGATGCAGGTTTATTGTAACAATATATAGCCTCATATAGCATTGCTAGGTGCTAAACATACAAACTAACCATAACAAACCATAATAAAACAAACATTTACTGTGCAATGTCCACTTTCGTTTAAATGCCGACCGACGGGACGCTCACATAGGTCCGTTAAGATAAAGATTCAATTGCAATTCTTACAAAGGGTTGAATACAATTAGATATGGTTTATTGGATACAATGAAACACAAATAAACAATAAAGTCACCTTCTTTTTACACTCTACTGATACTTTAAAAGCCTATTTTGATTATTACAAGCGGTAGGAAATGGATGGATAGATGATTACATGTTTAAAATCAGTTTAATCACCCTTTTTTTTTTTTTTTATTAATCAATCAACAAAACAATACACAACAACACCACAACAATGCAATCCAATTCCAAAACCAAACCCGTCCCAGCAACATTAAGAACAACAATAAACAGAGCAATTGAGGACACACAAATCCAAATGTAGTGAAACAAAAATGAACATTAACGACAACAGCATCAATATTAGTAACAATTTCAAGATAGAAGTGATTAAAAAAACCCTCATTGATATCATCATTAAAAACATTAATAAAAAAGAATTAAAAAATTACAAATGAACAATAGAGTGTCACAGTGGCTTACACTTGCATCACATCCCATAAGCCCGACAACACACCGCGTCCAACATTTTCCACAAAGATATAATAAGTCATATTTTGGTTCATTTATTAGTTGAAACAAATTTAAATAATGGATCCCATATTCCAATATATGACTCATTATTATCTCAACTAAATGCAGTTTGTTCTACTGATATCATCTCCATAGCTTGTGTGTACCAGTCAGTATGAGTTGGACTCTCAACAGCTATCCATTTTTTAAATATTACCCATCACACTTTTACCCATCACACTTTTGAATTTGGACTAATCATGATTAATCACAGGTTATTGCTCACTTGTATAATTTTAATTAACGTAAAACTGACGTATGCATTAACCTGATCATTGACCGTATAACCTACAAGGTAGCCATCCGCATTAAAGGTAAAGGCGCATGTACTGTCAAAATATATTGATCTGCGTACATGATTAATGTGATATGTTTTGTGATTAATCGCACAAGTAAACTCGTTATTTTTGATGGCCCTAATTTGTACCTTTTTTTTTTTTTTCAAAATGGAAAGAAGCAATACATTTAGTAAGAATAAACACATTCAGTAAGAAAAGAAAGTACTTTATTGGTGCATATTATTTGCAGGCTTTCGCGGGCCATGTAAAATTATGTGACGTGCCAGATGTGGCCCCTGGGCCTTGAGTTTGACATTTGTGATCCATACACATGGAAAATACCATAAATAAGTGGCTGACAAGCTAACATGTGTCATAGAGAAAGTTGGAAAATGGCTTAGTGAATCCTACCTCAATTCAAATTTTTCCATCAAACTGAAAATAGTAATTATTTTAATGTGTCATTTAACATAATATATATTGATAAAGTCACATAGTTTAAATATCGTGGTGTTACATTGGATCCCATGCTTAGCTTTGAAAAATATATATAAGGCAGATGAGTTGCACCCTGAAATACAACATTTCAAATTTTAAAAGCACTCGGAAGTAATTTACTCCCCAGGGATCCAAAACATGTTTAAATGCCATCAATTTATCACATTTTTATTACTTCATCTCACGTTAGTCACAAGCAAAAAGCACAACTTTGAAACCACTCAAACTGTGGTACGAATTCTATTAGTGGTAAGAGGGCTCCATCCAGTGGTACGCCAAAGAATCACTTAATTAAATAGTCAAACACAGTGTTACTGTTCAAACTGTGTGTAATGTTACAGTGGCCAACATTATTAAATATACTTGTTACATAAAACATCTGTCTTGTTTTTAATGGATAGTTATGCATATTACGCTACCGTATTTAAATGTTGGTCATTATGGTGGTACGTTGAGTATTTTTTTACGTGGTACATGGTGAAAAAAGTTTAAGAACCACTGCACTATAGTCCTTGTACTAACACACCTCTAAAGTCCTGGACAAGAAGACAAGAAAGCATCATTACTTTAAAGGCCTACTGAAACCCACTACTACCGACCACGCAGTCTGATAGTTTATACATCAATGATGAAATCTTAACATTGCAACACATGCCAATACGGCCGAGTTAGCTTACTAAAGTGCAATTTTAAATTTTGCGCGAAATATCCTGCTGAAAACGTCTCGTATGACGACGCCTGCGCGTGACCTCACGGATTGTAGAGGACATTTTGGGACAGCATGGTGGCCAGCTATTAAGTCTCTGTTTTCATCGCAAATTTCCACAGTATTCTGGACATCTGTGTTGGTGAATCTTTTGCAATTTGTTCAATGAACAATGGAGACAGCAAAGAAGAAAGCTGTAGGTGGGAAGCGGTGTATTGCGGCCGACTGCAGCAACACAAACACAGCCGGTGTTTCATTGTTTACGTTCCCGGAAGATGACAGTCAAGCTTTACCATTGGCCTGTGGAGAACTGGGACAACAGAGACTCTTACCAGGAGGACTTTGAGTTGGATACGCAGACGCGGTACCGTGAGTACGCATGCAGCTGCGGCTTCCAAACATTTGATCGCTTCCCCGTACGTGCGTGCCGCTATGTGCATGTCACATACGTAACTTTGGGGACTTTGGGGAAATATATGTGCTGTATGAACTTTGGGGAGGTGAACGGTACTTTGGGCTGTGGGATTGAGTGTGTTGTGCAGGTGTTTGAGTTGTATTGGCGGGTTATATGGACGGGAGGGGGGAGGTGTTTGTTATGCGGGATTAATTTGTGGCATATTAAATATAAGCCTGGTTGTGTTGTGGCTAATAGAGTATATATATGTCTTGTGTTTATTTACTGTTTTAGTCATTCCCAGCTGAATATCAGGTCCCACCCGCCTCTCACAGCATCTTCCCTATCTGAATCGCTCCCACTGCCCTCTAGTCCTTCACTCTCACTTTCCTCATCCACAAATCTTTCATCCTCGCTCAAAATAATGGGAAAATCGGTCCGAATCGCTCTCGCTGCTGGTGGCCATGATTGTAAACAATGTGCAGATGTGAGGAGCTCCACAACCTGTGACGTCACGCTACTCGTCTGCTACTTCCGGTAGAGGCAAGGCTTTTTTATCAGCGACCAAAAGTTGCGAAATTTATCGTCGATGTTCTCTATTAAATCCTTTCAGCAAAAATATGGCAATATCGCGAAATGATCAAGTATGACACATAGAATGGACCTGCTATCCCCGTTTAAATAAGAAAATCGCATTTCAGTAGGCCTTTAAGATACTCTTTAAGTACAATATCCTCACTTCTAATATTATTGCTAATGTCTGCCATTGTCTTTTAAATCATTCATAGCACTGCACCTTTGAGATCATTTGTTGAATAAATATCGGGACAAGCAACGGAGATAACGCAGACTTCCAACAGATGGCAATGTTCTATTGTGTAAATAATTTTTTGACTGCTACAAGGACTAAAGATGAAAATGACTGAAAAATCTGTAAACTGGTACAGAGCATTTTCACCTTGTCTCTAGTGTTTTCTGAGCATGGTGCCTGACAGATAAACTAATTAAAAAAACATCAAGGGCTTTCAATCAGAACGCCAATTATTGAGCTTGTGGGCAGTCGAAAGAGACAGGCTTCAGTTTAAGCTGAGGTTTTCCGCCTGGCACAAGTGTTTGACTTGTCTCCATTTAATAGAGCAACATCATTTTTAGATGGTAAAAAGTGCATGGACAAAAAAATTGTTTTTTGCAGAGGACATGTCCCCCCTGCGCCCCAAATTATGTCCATATGCACAATGACAACATGGGTGGACCTACAGTTTGTAACCACATAATTGACCTTGCGGGCAAATTTACCTTTCTTTAAATGTTGCCTTCACAAATTCCTGGATCTGGGCCACGTCCGACAGCCTGGCGTTTGACCAACCGGCAAAGAACACTGAAAAACTCCTAAACTTCTAACTGCATCTGGCGAATGACCTTCTACTGTAAACGACAGAGAACCTACCACACTGGCAAGAGTGTAGACTCAGAGTATGAGACCCCATTCAAAGAGAGAGTTCCACAACAGATGGTAGACTGTAGCCATGCACCGAGGTGCCGAAACCTGCTTCAAAATTTCAAATTGGATTTCATTAAATTTCAGGGTAGCAGAAAATGTTTTGTTCTTCAGAGCACATATGGAATGCGACAGTTATGCAGTTTCCTTTCGATAGAGCGTAACCGAACATCATCTTTATGTGGAAAATCGTTTGCAAGGATCGTAATGACCGTTTGGCAGATAGCGCAACCATTTACTGTCAGATAATGCTGACAGGTGATAATGACCTGAAGGACTTATGTCAAGGTAAATGCATTTGTGTCGTGAGAGGAAAGTAACTCTAGAAGTCTTTACAAGTAGTTTCAACCTCTAAATGGGTTGGAAGTGGAAAATATTTTTCTCATCGATTTCAATTTAAATTGGATAAATTGGAGCTATTTGACTGTGAGAGTGGTGGTTGGGTTTAAACATGTGGATTATCATAAATTGCCATGTTATCGCATATCCTTTGGCTGGTTGAAAAAAAAAAAAAAAGACCTAATGAAAGGCCACAAATTGAATTGCTCATCTCATGCAACTTCCTCTTGGCGGTAAGCATGAAAGGTGACATTCTGGAAAGAGAGAGAGGTGATTTAGATTGTGCATTTAGCCTGAAATGGAGCAGATTGATCAATTTACATTGTGGGTGATTAAGGAATAGATGCAATGCCAAATGACCTCTTTTAACACATTCACTTCTTCAGTGGAAAAAGGATCAAATGAATTAGAAAACGATAGAAAGTGCTGGGAGAGAGCGCTGGAAATTGTGTCGACAAATTCACCACACATGGCACTCAGCTTTTATGTGTTTTTTTAAAACTGACTGCTTAAAAGTAGAAATGCATCGGACATGACCTGCATACTTGTCATAAACATGCAGAGCAACTTCAAAAATAAAATAATCATCCATTTCTGTGACTCTGTATAATAAAATTAGATAGAGCTAAAATAATGTAAAAATATTTTCCCTTTGCAATGTTCCATGAGACTTAATGGAAAGCAAATTAATGAGTTGTAGTCTGGTAACATTTAAACATTCTTAATAATGAAAAAATTTATAAAATGATACAAAAAATACACACTGATATACAAAACCAGTAAAGTTGGCACATTGTTTAAATCATAAATAAAAACAGAATACAATGATTTGCAAATCCTTTTCAACTTATATACAATTGAATGGACTGCAAAGACAAGATACTTAAAGTTTGAACTGAGAAACACAATTTTTTTTTTTGCAAATAATCATTAACTTAGAATTTAATGGCAGCAACACACTGCAAAAAAAGTTGACACAGGGGCATTTGTACCACTGTGCGAAAGACTGAGCATTTTTTGGGAAGCTGTTTTTATACCCAATCATGGCACCCACCTGTACCCAATTAGCCTGCACACCTGTGGGATGCTCCAAATAAGTGTTTGATGAGCATTTCTCAACTGTATCAGTATTTATTGCCACCTTTCCCAACTTCTTTGTCACGTGTTGCTGGCATCAAATTCTAAAGTTAATGATTATTTGCAAAAAAAAAACAATGTTTATCAGTTTGAATATCAAATATGTTGTCTTTGTAGCATATTCATCTGAATATGGGTTGAAAATGATTTGCAAATCATTGTATTCCATTTATATTTACATCCAACACAATTTCCCAACTCATATGGAAACGGGGTTTGTATATACTGTATATAGAGAGAGGTAAATGCATTTGTGTTGCGGGAGGAAAGTAACTCCAGAAGTCTTTACAAGTAGTTTATACCTCTAAATATCTTATAAAATACCTATATATATATATATATATATATATATATATATATATATATATATATATATATATATATATATATATATATATATATATATATATGTATGTATGCGGGGGGTGCATTTTGTTTAACTTAATCTATACCAAAACCGTGGTTCTAATCCAACAAAACTCTACATTCCAAAGAATGTTATGCGAATAAACATTGGTAAATTATCCATAGAAAACAATAAATAAGGACAACAGAGAGTGGATCTGCTCCTTCCTTTTCCCCTTCGAAGTGGATCAAATTCTCACTTTCTTACTTTTAGTTTTCCCTTCCGCCTTTCTAAATGTCAGCGCTGCCAGATCAGTGTGCCGTCGTTCCACTTCTGAACACTCAGACGGAATTGAGGGGAGCCAAGAGGAACCGGAACAATTTGGCCTGATAGCACACCCTCTGCTCAACATTGCTAAGCGACCACCGTGAACTCAATTTCGTGAGCCTTCCCTTACCTACAGGCTAGTGCTTGTGTGCATGTGTGTGTGTGTGTGTGTGTGTGTGTGTGTGTGTGTGTGTGTGTGTGTGTGTGTGTGTGTGTGTGTGTGTGTGTGTGTGTGTGTGTGTGTGTGTGTGAGAGCGTGTTGACCCCTCTACTGAATCATTCCAAAATCTGCCCAAGTGCTGGTCTGCCGAGCTCCGTGCTTTAAGTCTGCAGGACAGTAAAGGTCCATTTGTGGTGATGTGCATGTGGTTCTGCAATGTGCATGAGTAGGAGTTCTGTGGCCCGACTGTGGTAGTTCAGCTGTGGACTGCCATATTTGTATTAAAAACTAATTACAAATGATGATGCTTGTCACTTTTGTTAGAGGTGGGCGTGTGGAAGCGTTCACACACAACTTACCCTGGATTCCAATATCAATTACCTTGGTTACATTGAAAAAGTGGCTTTAACCGCCCCTTTTATCAGAAGCAGGACATTGCTGCACCTGTGTTGCTTACAGTATCCCGCATTAGATGATTAGATGCATTAACTGTAGTCGGCAGGGGCACCTTCTCATTTTTTTTGGTGGTGCTGGATGTGGAGCATTGTCATCATGGGACTGGCACTGTTATTGATGGGACAGTTGTTGTGCCCATTGTTCTCTCATCCCACCCCCAGTCCCTGAACCCCTTTATCCTAATATATTTCTCTACCCTCGATCTATCCCAACCCAATTGGTCAAGACAGATGGCCACCCACGGATGCAGGGAGTTTTTCCTTGCCTCCGCCGCAAGAGTTTTCTCAGTTGGTTCTCTTTCATGTATGAGGAGCGTAGTTGTACTACTACTCCATGTGTAAAGTGCCTTCAGGTTGTCAATTGGCCCTACGCTATATAAATAAAATGGACTTGACCAACAGGTAGGGACAGGTACCTTTCATATTTAACGGATAGAGCAGTGTTTTTCAACCTTTTTTTAAGGCAAGGCACATTTTTTTCATTAAAAAATCCAGAAGCACACCACCAGCAGAAAATGTAAAAAAATTTAAACTCCACCAGTTGTTGGTGTTTTCCTGTGTGTAGTGCTTTACTTCTTGTCTTGCGCTGTTATTTTGGTGGCCCTTCCTGTTTTGTTTCATGTCTCCCTTTGAGCGCTATTCCGCGCACCTGCTTTGTGTTAGCAAGCAAGGCCATTTACGTTGTTGCTATCCTTCTTTGTGTGGACATTGTTGATTGTCATGTCATGTACTGATGTACTTTGTGGACGCCGTAAGTTTTTGCTGTCATCCAGCATTCTGTTTCTGTTTACTTTGCAGCCAGTTCAGTTTTACTTTTGTTTTGCATCGCCATTGCCTTTTCCTTTCCCTTTCCCTTTTGTTCATTTTTGGTTTAAGCATTACATACTTTTTTACCTGCACCCTGCCTCCCACTGTGGTCTGCATATTGGTATCACAACAAACCATCCTCGTCTCACCCGACACATTCTGACTTTTACACAGCAATTAATTACCGGCTGCCACCTACTGACATGGAGTATTAGGTGAAGTTGCATAATTTCCCACAGCACACCAGGCAATATCTCATTGCACACTAGTGGTTGAAAAACACTGGGATAGAGTACCAATTTCTGGTACCTGGTAATTAATACTGGTACTCTATACGGTACCATTTTTCAGTACTTTTTTGTGAGTTCATGTGGTAGTTAGGGGTGTCCTGATACAACTTTTTCACTTACGATATGATATTGATATCGGAGCCATGAGTTTTGCCGATATTAACCTGATAATCCTGTCGAATCATAGTTGATGCTTTTATCATGTTGTACTGTTACATGTTAGAAAAGGCTCGATCAAGTGAAATTACTCAGAGGTCCAGAAAAACACTATCCTTATGACAGGTTTATGCCTTTGAAGAGGAATGTTAATTAGCATTTTGATGTCATAATAATTCCTTAAAATAAGTGCATGACGCAGTAAGTTGAATGGTGCGGACACGTATGTTACTGGATACTTTCGAATACATTTCTTCCTTGGAGACTTTGTATGTGGAAGTAATATGCAACTATACTTATTTGATACCTGTTTATTTTCACAAATGTGTTTTAGACCGCATTATTGTTCAATTAAGGACACTTATTAGGTATATGTTTAGCTTGTCTGCTATTGTGCGCTTAGCTGTTGTGTAGCTGCTAGCTCCTAGTAGCCTTCAGCCTACCATATTTACTTTTTATAATTTACTTCCGTAAAATACAAGAAAAGACCGATTTTTTGTGCTTATTGGAGGACATATAGATCTGGCTGTCCAGTGTTGCAAAAGTAAACATGTTGCAGAACTGCTTGAATTGGAGCTTCTATCAGACATTTGTGTCATGATCCCTCATGACAGTTTTGGACTTTGTTCATTATTCTCCTTTGTTATGGACAGTTTCCTGTGTAGACTCTTAATTTCTTAGTTCCACTTCCTTGTTGGCATGTTAGGCGGTTACTTTACCCCCATTGTGAGCGCTGATGTCCTCACCTGTTTCCGGTTGGCAGTCAGGAGGGTGTTATCACCTGTTACGCCAGCTCATTGCTTAGTTTATTGGGGGTTTGTCCAGTGTTTTTGGGGTCACTTCCCATTTTATACTCTTTTTTTTTTGTTTCCACTTCTTTTCCGGTTTGTGTTGTCCTGCAGTAACTTTATCCCTGCTTCTGATCGCTGTCCTCATCACCTGCGGCTGATTGGTAATTATGTTTTTCACCTGCTGCTATGATTATCAGAGAGCTTTAGAAGCCAGTCTCACGGGGTAGTTTAGTGTGGGATTGTTGTATTTTGAGCGTCTTGTTTTTGGTTCACTATTTGTCGTAAGCTCTCCCTGGGGTTCTATTTTTCATGCACAGCTTTCCCTGTGCTTTCTGTGCAATTCCCTGCCGCACTCTATTTTTGCTTAATTTTTGTGAATTTTTACATTAAATACTCTTCACCTGCTGTCTCCTGCATTTTGGGGTCACAACTCTTGCTACAAAGAGCGAACCTAACATCCATCCATCCATCTATTTTCTACCGCTTGTCCCGTTTGGGGTCACGGGGGTGCTGGAGCCTATCTCAGCTGCATTCGGGCGGAAGGCGGGGTACACCCTAACAGAGGGATTATTCTTTTGTCATTTGTCAGATGGCGCTGGTTCGTTCTTTGTACATTCTGTGCGTACATGCTGTTCGTGGTGTCTTTTTCTGCTACATGCTTTACTTTGCCTGCCTTGCTCCTTATAAAAGGACTTTTACCTGCACATCGCTATACATGTTTCTGCATTCTGGAGTGACACCATCAGCCACCATGCACTACCGTAATAATGTTAAATGTAGGCCGGTATCAGTAGTAGTTTTGTGCTGGTATCGGATCAATATCTGATATAAATATCAGTTTGGAACAGCCCCATTGGTAATAAATGTTCATTATCATCAGTATATATCGTACACTGTATATATAATATGTAAATATTAAATATATGTTATATTTCATATTGCTACTACGGTACATTTTTAGTCTACTTTATACCTACATTATCCTTTCCATCCTTACACTTTCCATCCTTTGTAACTAAACTACTGTGTGAAACGATTTCCCTTGTGGATCAATTAAGTTTGTCTAAGTCTAAAGTGTAAGTATACTTTGTTTCATGACGAAATATTTGTATTTTGTCATTTATCATGTCTGTCCTTAGTGTGTTGCCGGAGCCAGGCAGTAGGCTATTGGCATTACCGTGAGTTATTATCGAAATCTTTGTGGATAGTCAGGTCGTTTGCCTTCAACTTGAAAGCTACATCGCTTGCGTTTTGTCTTATTCTTTGCCATGATGATGTGATGATCCATTGCCCGGATAATGTTTTGTTTTAGTTTGACTCCCTTAGTTCTGTTTTCAGCACCCCTGGGTTTGTGTTTCTTAGTTGCCATGGGTGCTGATTATTTTCACCTGCCTTTGATTAGTGTTCTGGATGTTCACCTGCTCCCGGTCACTAATCAGAGAGCTAGTTATTCCTGCCTTTTGTCACACTCAGTCTGGCTGTTTGTTTGCTTTATGCAAGAAGATACATTAGTATACTCTTTGATTCCTGGTTCTATGCTATGCTTTACAGTTAGCTTTTTCCTTAGCTTCCCGTGTAATCGGCACGCTTTTCTTGTGTTTGTTTGTATTTTCCTGCATTTATGGAAATTAAATAATTTTCCTACTTGCACGCTGGCTCTGGAGTTCCGTCTGCATCTTGGGGAAGCGATCCGCACATTAACATGCAACCCCACCATAACAGATGAAGGTCAGTGCATAATGCTCTAAATGGCTGACTGTGAGTACGTTTGTAAACACCGCAGGGTTCAAAGCTTGGGAATAAAGTCACGGCTTGCGGTACGTTAATTCCCGGTCCTGACTATTGTTGTGCCCTACAAAGTGTTTATACTGTAAATATTGTACTCATTAAACTCCAGCTCTTTGAGCATTTTAGTTGTAGGTTTGATTACCAAATTTGGTGGCGTAAAATTGCTTATTATAATAGCATGTATATGGCATATCCCATGTATATTACATCAAACTAGCTTCAAAATTGGAGCCTTACTTTAGAACGCTTTCTATCAGGCATGCTTGTTTTGTTAACATGGAAAATCAAACTGGGTAAAACCAGGCACACTGATAAAGCTTAACCTATTGTTACTATAACAATATACAAGGTTAATATAGTTTTCTTCTCTTTCTTCCCCTTCATTTATCTGCATTCTTTTGTAATTCAAGTTTTCATGACATATATGTATTTTTGCATTTGAAACAATTGCATTGTTGATAATTGAGGTAATTATTATTTATCATCAATAGTGTTTCTTCTATTGGTATTTGTATTGTTCCATTTGTAGTGAAATAATGTTCATTGTCATTTATGTGTTACTACTATCTACTTTAGTAACTGTTTTTTTGCTAGAATTTTTTGTATCATATTTGTACATTTGCTGAAGTTGTTGTTTTTGTTGTTATTGTTGTTGTTGTTGTCTCTCTGTGTAATCCCCGAAATTCCCCCCTCTGTCTTCCTTTTCTTCTTCTTTCTATCACCTCCTCCTCCGGTCCGGCTGCGCCCAACATTAGATAAGTCCATCAAATAAAGTCAAATGTGTTATTGTCAAATGCAATAATAAAGTATTCCACACTTATTTTTTTGTAAAGTAAATCTGTACAGCAAATATGGGCATCTACATCAACAATATGATTTCTCTGAGTAGCTGAACAGGACACAAAATAAATACAAATTAAAATCACACAATTACCTAGAGGCTGCCCGTGATGAATACACCTAGTTGCCCACCAAATGGTTGAGCTGTTACCAAGTTTGCAATTGGACGTGATGTTACGTGTCACATAGGTGTCATGATCCTCCATGACAGATTTGGTCTTTTTGATAATTTCCTGTGCTTGGAGATATTTCCGTTCCGTTGCTCTTGTGTTCTTGTTTCCCCCTCTTGAGTGTTTTCATTTGCTTCCACTTCATCGCTGGCTTGAGTGCTACCTCCCTCCCCTGTCCTTGATTGGCAATGCCAATCAGGATGCTTTATATGCTCTCTGGAAAGAGGTGGATCATCGTTCCTTGTTTAGTGGCTATGCTACTGAGAAATGTGTTTGCTCTCTATGCACTCTCTAGCTCCATTAGTTTTTGTATCTTTTTACCTGCACACCATCTCTTGTCCCTGCATTCTGGGGTCACGTCGCAAGCAACGCAGTCAGCCAACTAGGGATCGAAATATATTGCCATTTGATTTTACATGACAGTACTCACTGGTACTGATAGAATTCGGTCACTACCAATAAAAGTACTACATTCGATACTGATCCCTACTAACAGTGCCAGCATCTGGTGTTACTGGGACAATTGCTTTCAACACAACAGGGAGTAATATGTGAGTTTCAGGCGTTAAAGGGGAACATTATCACAATTTCAGAATGGTTAAAACCATTAAAAATCAGTTCCCAGTGGCTTATTATATTTTTCGAAGTTTTTTTCAAAATTTTACCCATCACGCAATATCCCTAAAAAAAGCTTCAAAGTGCCTGATTTTAACCATCGTTATAAACACCCGTCCATTTTCCTGTGACGTCACATAGTGAAGCCAACACAAACAAACATGGCGGAAAGAACAGCAAGCTATAGCGACATTAGCTCGGATTCAGACTCGGATTTCAGCGGTTTAAGGGATTCAACAGATTACGCATGTATTGAAACGGATGGTTGTAGTGTGGAGGCAGGTAGCAAAAACGAAATTGAAGAAGAAACTGAAGCTATTGAGCCATATCGGTTTGAACCGTATGCAAGCGAAACCCACGAAAACGACACGACAGCCAGCGACCCGGGAGAAAGCGAGGACGAATTCGGCGATCGCCTTCTAACCAACGATTGGTATGTGTTTGTTTGGCATTAAAGGAAACTAACAACTATGAACTAGGTTTACAGCATATGAAATACCTTTGGCAACAACATGCACTTTGAAAGTGCAGACAGCCCAATTTTCATCAATTAATATATTCTGTAGACATACCCTCATCCGCGCTCTTTTTCTGAAAGCTGATCTGTCCAGTTTTGGAGTTGATGTCAGCAGGCCAGGGAAGCTAGGGTTTAGCTCGCTCGTCTGCGGGAACAAACTGCTTGCCGTGCTACCGAGGTCCTTTGTCCCTGAATTGCTCACACACTCCGGCAGATTCAATGGGGGTCTGGCGGCAGATTTCTTTGACTTTATCGTTGGAAATGCATCTGCTTTGAGTGTCGCAGGATATCCACACATTCTTGCCATCTCTGTCGTAGCATAGCTTTCGTCGGTAAAGTGTGCGGAACAAACGTCCAATTTCTTGCCACTTTCGCATCTTTGGGCCACTGGTGCAACTTAAATCCGTCCCTGTTCGTGTTGTTACACCCTCCGACAACACACCGACGAGGCATGATGTCTCCAAGGTACGGAAAACAGTCGAAAAAACGGAAAATAACAGCTGAATTGACTCGGTGTTTGAGAAAATGGCGGATTGCTTCCCGATGTGACGTAACGTTGTGACGTCATCGCTCCGAGAGCGAATATTAGAAAGGCGTTTAATTCGCCAAAATTCACCCGTTTAGAGTTTGGAAATCGGTTAAAAAAATATATGGTCTTTTTTCTGCAACATCAAGGTATATATTGACGCTTGCATAGGTCTGGTGATAATGTTCCCCTTTAAACTTCACAATACTGCCCAACACCCTAGATCAGGGGTGTCAAACGTACGGCCCGAAGGCCGGTTCAGGCCCGCGAACAGGTTTTATCCGGCCCGTGGGATGAGTTTGCTAAGTATAAAAATGTACCTGAAATTTTTGAATGAAGGAACAGCTGTTCTAAATGTGCCAACTGGATGTCGCAATAGCAATTATTTGTAGATGATTCAAAGGAAACCACATGATGTTAGTTCATCAGTCGAGGGAAATGATCAAACTACATAATTAATATACTGTAATTGGATTTTGATATAATTTTTTTATCTTGATATATTGAAAATGAACACCAATGACTTGATTTATGAGCATTATCACATCAATCAATGGATGTCCGCTAACTTCTTGCAACTCAACGCCAAGAAAACGGAAATGCTGATTATCGGTCCTGCTAGACACCGACATTTATTTAATAATACCACCTTAACATTTGACAACCAAACAATTACACAAGGCGTTTCTGTAAAAAATCTGGACATTATCTTCGACCCAACTCTCTCGTTTGAGTCACACATTAAGAGTGTTACTAAAACGGCCTTCTTTCATCACCGTAATATCGCTAAAATTTGTTCTATTTTACCCACTAGCGACGCTGAGATCATTATTCATGCGTTCGTTACGTCTCGTCTCGACTACTGTAACATATTAATTTCGGGTCTCCCTATGTCTAGCATTAAAAGATTACAGTTGGTACAAAATGCGGCTGCTCGACTTTTGACAAGAACAAGAAAGTTTGATCATATTATGCCTATACTGGCTCACCTGCACTGGCTTCCTGTGCACTTAAGATGTGACTTTAAGGTTTTACTACTTACGTATAAAATACTACACGGTCTAGCTCCATCCTATCTTGCCGATTGTATTGTGCCATATGTCCCGGCAAGAAATCTGCGTTCAAAGAAATGCTACCTCAGTAGAAGCATTTAAGTCCCATCTTAAAACTAATTTGTATACTCTAGCCTTTAAATAGACCCCCTTTTTTAGACCAGTTGATCTGCCATTTCTTTTCCTTTTTCCTCTGCTCCCCCCTCTCCCTTGTGGAGGGGGAGACACACAGGTCCGGTGGCCATTGATGAAGTGCTGGCTGTCCAGAGTCGGGACCCGGGGTGGACCACTCGCATGTGCATCGGTTGGGAACATCTCTGCGCTGCTGACCCGTCTCCGCTCGGGATGGTCTCCTGCTGGCCCCACTATGGACTGGACTCTTTCTATTATGTTGGATCCACTATGGACTGGACTCTCACAATATTATGCCAGACCCACTCGACATCCATTGCATTCGGTCTCCCCTAGAGGGGGGGGGGGGGGGGGGGGGGGGGGGGGGGGGGGTTACCCACATATGCGGTCCTCTCCAAGGTTTCTCATAGTCATTCACATCGACGTCCCACTGGGGTGAGTTTTTCCTTGCCCTTATGTGGGCTCTGTACCGAGGATGTCGTTGTGGCTTGTGCAGCCCTTTGAGACACTTGTGATTTAGGGTTATATAAATAATCATTGATTGATTGATTGATTGATTGATTTATTCAGAAAATATAAATAATGACAAATAATGTATGTATACTATTAACTGCAATAGGTAATTGTAAAAAAAAACAAAAAAAAAAACAACAACAATATGATTTGTACAATTTCAGAATGTGCTTGTTCTATTTTTAAACAAAGAAAACAATCTGAAGTTGTCTTTTTTTTTTTTTACGTAATCGTGCTGTGATTTTACCAGTCCGGCCCACTTGGGAGTAGATTTTTCTCCATGTGGCCCCCGATATAAAATGAGTTTGACACCCCTGCCCTAGATGTTCAAACCATCAATCAATATACATGGCGCCATTTTTTTTTTCTCTCAATTTGACATTGTCATTTTTCCGGAAATTCATTTCCGACCTTAAACGCTTCACTGTTTTTCTCTCATTTTATGAGCGTCAGACTTATGCGATGTTCGTAAGGTGGTCTTTGCCGATAATGCCTTTTAATTCCACAAAGCAATCATACTTAGTCCTTTGTTTGTATAAATCAGTTCATAATGAAACTCCTTCATGAGCCGGAGCCATGTGCAATGTAGCATATCTCCGGACCAAATTGTCCTCCCTCTGAAACACTATTTCTATTCATCTCATTTGATATAGACACAGTCGCTGCTCATCGTATTGCATTCAGATTTTTCTCTTTTAGCAGCCTTGAGTATTTTTCTTCCACATCATCAAAGTGTGGTCGGCAAATTAAAGCAACGCAAGCCCTCTTTTTAGCAGTTGATCTTAGCTATTACTCCCACTGCTTTGGCGTCACTGGCAGCGTTTAACTGAATATGGCAATCTAAGGCGGAAATGTTACTTAAATGGACTGGCTAATCATTTATTCCTGACTGCCAGGAAATTGCTGGCACATTCAATTCTGGCCAGATCCCTGCAGACCATGCAAAGCTGGATGTGTGATACTTATATATTTCACACACACGCAGGAAGAGGAATACAACACAATTTTAGGTATTCTTATATAACCGTCTTCAATGTGTGTTATGTGCAAAGAAATGAAAGAATGAGCGTCCTTTTTTTTTTTTTAGCAGAGGAACAGAAGGGGCTGCAAGGTCCAACCGGCTTTTGATGTTTTATAATTATAATGTAAACAGTGACTGCAACAACTTTTAATAGTTTATAGTCTAAAACAGGGGTCGGCAACCCGCAGCTCTAGAGCCGTATGCGGCTCTTTAGCGCCGTCCTAGTGGCTCTCTGGAAAAAAAAAAAAAGAAAAAAAATACAAGATGGCGGCGCGCACAGACGCAGCGGCTTACGGCTCTCCATTTCAGTGCTCTTTCTTCCTTCTTTTCTTCATGTTTTTTTTCCTTTTGTGCACCACCTGTACTGCAAACACCCGGTACACCCGCCAGTCACTCTTGGATATCGGTAACTCGCACCAGATATCTGTTTCGAGCGACTTTCACCACGAGCACAACATCCCAGATGACATAGCGAGAGCACAGGGCTCTCCGTGGTTTGTTGTCGGGTCTGGGAGACGGCGCAGACGGAGGAGGGAGAGGAAGCAGAAGCGTGGCCGCAGGTCCGGCGTCTTGCTCAGGCTTAGGAAACAACCCCACAAGCCACCTCTACCGAGCCTGTTCCTCTCTAATGCCAGATCCCTTGTACAGAAGATGGACGACCTGGAGTTACAACTTGCTGGAAACCGCTATGTTCGGGACTGTTGTGCTATGATTATCACCGAAACCTGGTTTCACCCGATGCTAGCATGCAGCTAGCCGGACGCACTCTGCTCCGCCGGGACAGAACTAAGGACTCCGGTAAGAGCAGAGGAGGGGGGCTCTGTATCTACGTGCATGAGAACTGGTGCAACAACGGGACAATCACTGAACAGCACTGTTGCCCGGACGTGGAGTACATGTCTGTTAGATGTCGGCCTTTTTTTCTCCCGAGAGAGCTGTCTGTTGTTATCATCACGGCTGTGTATATTCCACCGGACGCCAAAGTAAACACAGCGCTCTCTCTTCTGCTGAACACCGTCAACGAACAGCAGCGGGCCCACCCCGACGGTGTTCATATCATAGCAGGGGATTTTAATAAGGCCAATCTGAAGACTGTACTCCCTAAGTTCTACCAGCACGTGAAGTGTTCTACAAGGGGCAAGAACACCCTGGACCACGTGTATACCAACATAAAGCACGCGTACAGGGCTACACCCCTCCCCCAGCTTGGACAGTCAGACCATCTTTCCCTCCTGCTCTCTCCTACCTACACCCCCATCAGACGCCAGGCCAGGCCTATCACAAAGACTGTTATGACCTGGCCTGACGATGCACTCCCCAAACTTCAGGACTGCTTCCAACACACAGACTGGGACCTCATCCAACAACAGGAGCTGGAGACAGCCACAGGAACGGTGCTGGACTACATAAAGTTCTGCATCGGGAATGTGACTGTGGAAAAAAACATCCGGGTTTACCCCAACAAGAAACCCTGGATGACCAGCCAGGTCCGCACACTCCTCAGGGCCCGCGACGCAGCCTTCAGGTCAGGGGACAGGGCACTGTACAGTGTTGCTAGAGCCGACCTGAAGAGAGGGATTAAAAAAGCAAAGGCGGACCACAGGAGGTGCATAGAGTCCCATCTGTCCAGCAAAAACTCACGGGAGGTGTGGCGGGGCATTCATGACATCACGAACTTCAGAGGCTGCAATATGACAACTGCGGATCAGAGTGCGACACTGGCAGAGGAGCTTAACTGTTTCTTTGCCCGTTTCGAAACCCCCCAGCGACACTCATCTGCTCCAGCCCTGCCCCCGCCCCCACCGGGCTCCGGCGCCACTCCACTCACTGTACAGGAGCACAGTGTCAGACGAGTGCTCCTGGCTGTGAACCCCAGGAAGGCTACCGGACCAGACGGAGTACCTGGAAAGGTGCTCAGGACGTGCGCCCACCAGCTCGCTCCCCCCCTCACCAGGATCTTCAACCTCTCCCTGGCTCAGGCAGTCATCCCATCCTGCCTGAAGTCATCTACAATAATCCCGGTGCCGAAGAAGTCTCCCATCACCAGCCTGAATGATTACCGACCAGTGGCCCTCACTCCGGTAATCATGAAGTGCTTCGAGCGACTTGTTCTCCAGCACATCAAGGACCATATCCCTCCAGACTTCGACCCCCACCAGTTCGCATACCGGGCGAACAGGTCCACAGAGGACGCCATCGCTGTTGCTCTCCACTCTGCTCTGAACCACCTGGAGCAGCAGCAGAGCTACGTCCGGATGCTCTCTGTGGACTATAGCTCTGCCTTCAATACAATAATCCCGGACAGACTCTGCAATAAACTGGACACTCTTGGCCTCCCCCCTCTCACAAACGCCTGGATAAGGGACTTCCTAACGGACCGACCCCAGAATGTGAGACTTGGCCCGCACCTCTCATCCTCCCGCACGCTGAGCATCGGCTCCCCACAGGGCTGTGTGCTGAGCCCCCTCCTCTACTGCCTTTACACCCATGACTGCAGTCCGGCCCACAGTGACAACCTTACCGTCAAGTTCGCCGACGATACCACAGTGGTCGGGCTCATCTCCAGGGGTGACGAGGCTGCCTACAGAGAGGAGGTCCTGAAGCTGACGGCCTGGTCTTCGGAGAACAACCTCGCTCTCAACACCAGCAAGACCAGAGAGATCATCGTCGACTTCAGGAGGAGCAGCACCGACCCTGCCCCCCTCTACATCAACGGCGAGCGTGTAGAGAGAGTCCACACCTTCAGGTACCTTAGAGTCCACATCTCTAATGACTTCTCCTGGACAGTCAACACCACATCAATCATCAAGAAGGCTCAGCAGCGGCTACACTTCCTTAGAGTCCTCGGGAAGTACAACCTGAAGCCTGACCTGCTGCTGACCTTCTACCGCTCGTCCATCGAGAGCCTGCTGACCTACTGTATTACGGTATGGTACGGCAGCTGCACTGCAGCAGACAGGGAGAGGCTGCAAAGAGTGGTCAAGACGGCTCAGAAGATCATCGGCCGCCCTCTCCCCTCTCTGACGGACATCTACACCTCCCGCTGCCTGAACAGAGCCAGTGCCATCATCAAGGACAGCACCCACCCTGGCTCTGACCTGTTCCACCTGCTGCCCTCTGGGAAGCGCTACAGATGCATTAAAACCAAAACAAACAGGCTAAAGAACAGCTTCTTCCCCAGGGCCATAACCATCCTGAACGGACTGCCCCATTGTCCCTCATAACTGCCTTCTCTTCGGTGCAATAACCCATTCCACCAACCACCCTGTTTTTGTTTTGTTTTTTTTCATGTATATATTCATTTCACACCATATTCATTGCACTTCTACATTTTTTATATTTTTATATATTTGCACATTGTTTTTCTAGCATGCACACATCGCACTGTATGGAATGGCCTCAATCTCGTTACCTTGCGTAATGACAATAAAGCTGATTCTGATTCTGATTCTTTTCAAAAATGTATGAAAAGTTGAGGGGACATTTTTTTTTTAAATTTTTTTTATATGGTTTCTGTAGGAGGACAACATGACACAAACCTCCCTAAATGTTATAAAGCACACTGTTTATATTAAACATGCTTCACTGATTCCAGTATTTGGCGAGCGCCGTTTTGTCCTACTAATTTTGGCGGTCCTTGAACTCACCGCAGTTTGTTTACATGTATAACTTTCTCCGACTTTCTAGGACGTGTTTTATGCCACTTCTTTTTCTGTCTCATTTTGTCCACCACACTTTTAACGTTGTGCATGAATCCACAAAGGTGAGTTTTGTTGATGTTATTGACTTGTGTGGAGTGCTAATCAGACATATTTGGTCACTGCATGACTGCAAGCTAATCGATGCTAACATGCTATTTAGGCTAGCTATATGTACATATTGCATCATTATGCCTCATTTGTAGGTATATTTGAGCTCATTTAGTTTCCTTTAAGTAATCTTAATTCAATTTATATCTCATGACACACTATCTGTATCATCTGTATGTAATATGGCTTTTAATTTTTTGCGGCTCTAGACAGATTTGTTTTTGTATTTTTGGTCCAATTTGGCTCTTTCAGCATTTTGGGTTGCCGACCCCTGGTCTAAAACAAATGAAGTGTATGCTGGCCTGCAAGACTCAGAATCCATGTTGTTTATCATAGTTGTGCTTTTACTAAGAGAGTGCTTCTTGATGTGGTCGTTATTATCTCCACAATTGCCGTGGCTATGCTGAATTCCCAGAAATGCATAACGTGACATTTCGCCGAGCGCCAGCAAAACATGCCGAAAGTAGCATTGTGACCTTTTTACTTTTCAAATGTATAGTTTTTAAATTGTTACCTAGCTGCACGCAGCCTGGATATTAAATCATGTTATGCACTAACTTAGCTAACTTTATAAGAACACCTGGATCATGTTTGATTAATTTGTGGTGTAATTACATGTGACTGAATCAAGAGGGTCCTCGACTTGTTTCATCCTGCGATTAAAAAACCCCCCACACACATTCAGTGCAGGCTGGCAGTGGCTATGGTGGAAGATTTTTGGCTACGGTGACATGAGACAAGAGGAAATGGAGATATGGACATCTTTTTATGCAATCTGTGGCTCAGTCCTTCGCTATGCTGCCAGAAGCTAATTCCATGCCAGTCGAGCGCATCTAAATGTTGCTCACTGTTAAGCGTAGATATCAGGGTTAGAGGTACAGGTATATTGTAGAGGTAAAAAAGAAACTATTTTGGAAGGAACCGTCGCATTGAAAAAGGATTTATTGTCAAGTACTTTGCAAATCCTTGAAAATGCAATTTAAATGTTGGGCTGTTTACAGAAGGACTTTTAGGGCGACATTTAAAAAAAAAGTTGCGTTTCGATGAAAATGTTGTATCAAAGGATTACAATCAAAACAGTATATATGAAATTTTATGGGAATAAAGTTGTA
Source organism: Nerophis lumbriciformis (assembly GCF_033978685.3). Taxonomy (NCBI): domain Eukaryota; kingdom Metazoa; phylum Chordata; class Actinopteri; order Syngnathiformes; family Syngnathidae; genus Nerophis; species Nerophis lumbriciformis. The sequence goes on along the minus strand of NC_084556.2, from coordinate 16,174,309 downwards.
AAATTACAAGAAAAATAGTTTTTAAAATGAGAAATATTATTGTAATAATAGATGTTTCAGTTATTTAGAAGATTCAATTGTTTGGATTTTTTTTGCCTAATTTCTAAGTGTTTTTTTTAGACTTGTACATCCAAATAGCCAGAGACCAGAGAGTTATTTTGATCAGGTATGTATTCAATAGGGCAGCACAGTGGAAGAGGGGTTAGTGCGTCTGCCTCACAATACGAAGTTGCTGAGTAGTCTGGGGTTCAATCCCAGGCTCGGGATCTTTCTGTGTGGAGTTTGCATGTTCTCCTCGTGACTGCGTGGGTTCCCTCCGGGTACTCCGGCTTCCTCCCACCTCCAAAGACATGCACCTGGGGATAAGTTGATTGGCAACACTAAATTGGCCCTAGTGTGTGAATGTTGTCTGTCTATCAGTGTTGGCCCTGCGATGAGATGGCGACTTGTCCAGGGTGTACCCCGCCTTCCGCTCGATTGTAGCTGAGATAGGCTCCAGCGCCCCCCGCGACCTCGAAGGGAATAAGCGGTAGAAAATGGATGGATGGATGTATTCAATATTAGCTGCAAACCTGAGAAAAATAGGATTTCAATCCAAGTACTGTGAACAGCCTCAAACATTCACACAATCACATACTGATACAACTTCTTATTTTTCCTAAAACACAGGACTTAACTGGAATGATTATTTTTTTATGTGTGTATGATTTTCTTTTCAACATGATCATATCAGTCCAACATTTACTTTGGGAGCAAAAGCAAGTTGTCATTGTTGGCCTGTTCAAACATGTCTCCCCAGTTACAAAAGGGCTTGTATGAACAAAATACTTTCATCATAGCTTCGGCCTGTTTTGACTCGACACACAAATCATTCAAGCGAATGCCTTCTTGGCAAGACAACTGGACGGCAGCTACTTTTGGTAGATGACAGCAAACGTTCCAGAAAAAAGCTAAGTTATTGATGAATCTGGGGAGTTTGCAGAAAGGATAAATAAGGACAAGGGCTTAAAGGGGAACATTATCACAATTTCAGAATGGTTAAAACCATTAAAAATCAGTTCCCAGTGGCTTATTATATTTTTCAAAGTTTTTTTCAAAATTTTACCCATCACGCAATATCCCTAAAAAAAGCTTCAAAGTGCCTGATTTTAACCATCGTTATAAACACCCGTCCATTTTCTGTGATGTCACATAGTGAAGCCAACACAAACAAACATGGCGGAAAGAACAGCAAGCTATAGCGACATTAGCTCGGATTCAAACTCAGATTTCAGCGGCTTAAGCGATTCAACAGATTACGAATGTATTGAAACGGATGGTTGTAGTGTGGAGGCAGGTAGCGAAAACGAAATTGAAGAAGAAACTGAAGCTATTGAGCCATATCGGTTTGAACCGTATGCAAGCGAAACCGACGAAAACGACACGACAGCCAGCGACACGGGAGTAAGCAAGGACGAATTCGGCGATCGCCTTCTAACCAACGATTGGTATGTGTTCGTTTGGCATTAAAGGAAACTAACAACTATGAACTAGGTTTACAGCATATGAAATACATTTGGCAACAACATGCACTTTGAGAGTGCAGACAGTCCAATTTTCATCAATTAATATATTCTGTAGACATACCCTCATCCGCGCTCTTTTCCTGAAAGCTGATCTGTCCAGTTTTGGAGTTGATGTCAGCAGGCCAGGGAAGCTAGGGTCGATGTGAGCCAAGACATCCAGGGGGTTTAGCTCGCTCGTCTGCGGGAACAAACTGCCGCCATTGCTTGCCGCGCTACCGAGGTTCTTTGTCCCTGAATTGCTCACACACTCCGGCAGATTCAATGGGGGTCTGGCGGCAGATTTCTTTGACTTTATTGTTGGAAATGCATCTGCTTTGAGTGTCGCAGGATATCCACACATTCTTGCCATCTCTGTCGTAGCATAGCTTTCGTCGGTAAAGTGTGCGGAACAAACGTCCAATTTCTTGCCACTTTCGCATCTTTGGGCCACTGGTGCAACTTGAATCCGTCCCTGTTCGTGTTGTTACACCCTCCGACAACACACCGACGAGGCATGATGTCTCCAAGGTACGGAAAACAGTCGAAAAAACGGAAAATAACAGAGCTGATTTGACTCGGTGTTTGAGAAAATGGCGGATTGCTTCCCGATGTGACATCACGTTGTGACGTCATCGCTCCGAGAGCGAATATTAGAAAGGTGATAATGTTCCCCTTTAATTTCTCTCTCATAATTATGCTTTAACTTGAACTTGCGTTGCATGGTAGGCCAGACCTCGTGGTAGGTGAATTTCTGTGAAGGAAGGCAGCTATTTATTTCATGATGCATTTGAATATTGTATGCATTATAGATTGATATAAACCAGCGGTGTCAAACTTGTTTTCATTGATGGACACATCGCAGTTATGGCTTCCCTCAGAGGACCCCTTGGAACAGCAAAAATAAATGTATACACACAATAGCCTGTGCATTATTTTTTTTTTCGTTTTTGAGTTACTTACAAACTAATGGATGACTTGCTTTGAAATCATAAGTCATGGTGACGAGCAGATATTTGAGTATTTACAGTATATTTATTTTATCAGAAAATGTTTGGAGAATCCAATTAAGGTATGTGATGTTAAGACTGCCTGCCAATAGATGGTATGCACTCACAGGATGTTGTCTTGATGTTAAGAGTGGCATAGGAGGAGTCTCTGATAGGGACCGATCTAAATTTTTGGACACATCGTCAGTCGTGTACACTTTGAATCATGGGGTGTTTCGGCCTTTCAACACGAGGCACCCTCATCAAAGGTGGACAACTACAGGGCGATCAAGCCTGAGCTTAGATGCCAAGGTCTTTGAGCAGCCTGTTGGTGGAAGAAGCTGCAAAACCTCTGCATCCCACTTCGACCAGATAGACCTTCGCATTGCATCCTCATTGTTGTGCTCATAGGCCTCTTCAGCTGAATTTTCCCACAGGACTGTGAGCTCTGTGATGTAAACAGACCTCAGTGAAGGGGACCAGAGTACCAAGTCTGGCCCATGGGTGGTGGATGCAATGTCATGTGGAAAGATTAGTTGTCGGCCAATATCCACTAGCATTTTCCAATCACGGTCCATAGTTGGATGTCCTGCTTCTGGTGTGGTAGGAGGTTGGTTGGGGGTTTTCTGTCCCTTTCGGGTAAATGTTGGTGCCATGATGGAATTGGTTGCTCTCAGGGGCAAGGAATTTGTGGTATTAGAGCCGCTGCCATACTCTTGAGGACATGGTTGTGAGTCCTGGTGTAGCAGCCTTGTTTAAGGCTGGTCTACAACTGGTCATGATATTCAATATTTGCACTCTCAGATGTTGACGGTAAAGAATGTACTGTATAATGTCACGCCCTTGTGACTGTTTTGGACTTATGTTTGCTTTTTCTCTGTGTGTGTTTATTTAGTTCCTGTTCTGTGCCCTTATTTTGCATTTTAACTTCCCCCTTCCGTGCACGGGCGTCCATACAGGCTGCCTGATTGGCAACTGGGACACACCTGCACCCGGATGCCAATCAGTCTCCTATTTTAGTCCGGCGCTGTCTTCCTGACAGTGTGGGTTCATTGTAATGCACTGCTCTGCATTGCCTATTATTCTGCTTCGCATTTTTTACCTTAGACAAAAGAAGTTCCGTGTCTTGTGCAATTATTGGTTGGACTCGCCTTCTTTTGTTTCTTTTTTCCTGCTGCTAGTCGAGTGTTTCCCCACTCCCTTGTGAGTGCTTTTTTTTTTTGGGTGGGGGGTCATTAAGGATTATTATTTTCACTCATCGTCTGCCTGTCGTCTGCTGCATCTCGGGGTCACGTTGCTGAAGCTTCCTCCACGCTCGTGAAACATATAATGATAATGATGGCAGTTGCGGCGTTTTCTTATGGGTAAGGAACTAAGTTAATGTTAAAGTACCACTGATAGTCACACACACACTAGGTGTGGTGAAATCACCCTCTGCATTTGACCCATCCCCTTGTACCACCCTCTGGGAGGTGGTGGCTGTGCTCGGGAATAATTTTGGTGACTTAACCACCAATTCCAACCCTTGTTGTTGAGTGTCAAGCAGGGAGGTAATGGGTCCCATTTTTATAGTCTTTGGTATGACTCAGCCGGGGTTTGAACTCACGACCTACCGATCTCAGGGCAGACACTCTAACCACAGGGCCAATGAGCAGGTTATGGAAAGTTGTTGGTGCAGTCTTTTCCGTCGTTTCCGTCGTCCTCATAGTTTTCAACTCCTTCCTTATGAAGCCAATGGAAGATTCATTAATCTCGTGATGTCAGCTAGTATAGTAGCTCGTAGCTAAGCTACTTTCTTTTAGCACAGCAGTAAGGAGTTCACCTTTTCTCCGATGGTAAGCAGCTTCCTCTGGGGCTTAAGTTCTGAGCGCCAGAAGCCTTAGAAGATGCAGAACACACAAGCAGCTGCAAGGAGCTGACGCAAAGAGGAGGCTCAATGCGGCTGAGCCAATCAGCTGCCAGGACGGAGAACTCTGTGCTCTGTGATTTGTCCACCATCAGTCAATAGTGTGGGCAAAGGCTTCATTGATGCATGCGATTGAAAGCTGGTAATTTTAGATACAATAAATGTTATAATAATACATGTCTATAAAATACCTTAAAGGGGAACATTATCACCAGACCTATGTAAGCGTCAATATATACCTTGATGTTGCAGAAAAAAGACCATATATTTTTTTAACCGATTTCCGAACTCTAAATGGGTGAATTTTGGCGAATTAAACGCCTTTCTATTATTCTATTATACGTTGTGACGTCACATCGGGAAGCAATCCGCCATTTTCTCAAACACATTACAAACACCGAATCAAATCAACTCTGTTATTTTCCGTTTTTTCGACTGTTTTCCGTACCTTGGAGACATCATGCCTCGTCGGTGTGTTGTCGGAGGGTGTAACAACACGAACAGGGACGGATTCAAGTTGCACCAGTGGCCCAAAGATACAAAAGTGGCAAGAAATTGGACGAATGTTGTTCAAAATACGAGGGTGTGGGGAGAGCCGACAAAAATGGTCAGTCGTTTGTTCCGCACACTTTACCGACGAAAGCTATGCTACGACAGAGATGGCAAGAATGTGTGGATATCCTGCGACACTCAAAGCAGATGCATTTCCAACGATAAAGTCAAAGTAATCTGCCGCCAGACCCCCATTGAATCTGCCGGAGTGTGTGAGCTATTCAGGGACAAAGGACCTCGGTAGCACGGCAAGCAATGGCGGCAGTTTGTTCCCGCAGACGAGCGAGCTAAACCCCCTGGATGTCTTGGCTCACACCGCTTCTACCGTCCCTTAAACCACCGAAGATGATCAAGAGAAGAATATCGACCCTAGCTTCCCTGGCCTACTGACATCAACTCCAAAACTGGACAGATCAGCTTTCGGGAAAAGAGAGCGGATGAGGGTATGTCTACAGAATATATTAATTGATGAAAACGTTATTCATTACTCGCGGTTTTACGTAAATTATTATACATAAACTGTGTTTACCAATAATATAGCTTAAAAACATTACAACACTTAAAAACAAACACATACCAATCGTTGGTTAGAAGGCGATCGCCGAATTCGTCCTCCCTTTCCCCCGTGTCGCTGGCTGTCGTGTCGTTTTTGTCGGTTTCGCTTGCATACGGTTCAAACCGATATGGCTCAATAGCTTCAGTTTCTTCTTCAATTTCGCTTAAGCCGCTGAAATCCGAGTCTGAATCCGAGCTAATGTCGCTATACCTTGCTGTCCATCCGCCATGTTTGTTTGTATTGGCATCACTATGTGACGTCACAGGAAAATGGACGGGTGTATATAACGATGGTTAAAATCAGGCACTTTGAAGCTTTTTTTAGGGATATTGCGTGATGGGTAAAATTTTGAAAAAAACTTCGAAAAATAAAATAAGCCACTGGTAACTGATTTTTAATGGTTTTAACCATTCTGAAATTGTGATAAAGTTCCCCATTAAATGGACTGAGACTTTAGTAAGTGAACCGCTAAGTGGCGAGAGAACATTTTATTATATGTGCGGCCTTACAATGTTCAAGTCAAACATGAAACATGGCTGACGACTGTGACGAGATAGTCTTTTTGTTTTGTTTGCGAAGAGAGGGTCAAACAAACAAACACAATCTTAATCGAGAGCCGTCATCGTTTTATCAACAAACTTAATGAGATATCTGCTGTGTTTGGACTGTTGCCAGCCTGCTGTCTTTAGAGTTTTATCCGTGGACCACTTTTCCGACTGACAGCAACAATCGTTTTTGCCGCTCTAATCTCCAAACCGCCGCTGTGTTTTGGATGTGCTCACTGTGGCACTTAATGGATGCCAAAAATGGTGGGAAAGGTCATTTATACTACATACGCAGAGGGAGGGATGCATACGCTCAGGTGTCTGCATGAGAAGCCCCCTGTGTCATAACTGGAGGTAGAAATCCATTTTGGGCTGCTGGGCTGTGAAGCCCTTCCTGCCAACTGGTGCATTCCTTCCTTAAGCCATCTTTTTTTCTTCATCCTTGCAGGCGAAAGCGCGTTTCTTGTCTGACTGAACCCACTCAGTCATTTCCCTTGATCCATAAGAAGATGACCAAATGCGAGTTGCTACACATGCACGGATGGACTCAACCAACACCTGCAGTATGTGGTAATCTGCAGCATTTGAAATCCATCATTTCATGCTTTTCAACAGTTCCAGACCACATTTAAAGTCATCAGCAATGCAGGTGGCGCTTCATTGCGGGGAGCAGGAACAGAGAAGGCACAAAAAACAAAAAATCATTACACTGCACACTCACTCGCCTGCAAAATCCTGGCAACAAAAAGACATTTGCCCAGATGTCACATTGCAGACTTCTTCGCTTTAGTGTATCAGGACCAGATGTCATGAATCTAAAGTGTGAAAGAAGTGTAATACAGAGACATAATGTGTAAATACATTTTTCTGTTGGTGTTTTTGCATCTCCATATTGAACAATTCACTGAAGCTGGTAATTGCCATCATTGGTTGACTGTAAATTATTCATTCAATTATACATACATTTGAATGTTTTCTAGTTTTTTTGAAGGTTAAGCCATCGATAAATCGTTTTACTCTAAATGTTTTTTGTTTGTTTTTGCTTTAGATATATTGTATATTTTTCTGGTTCCACTGAAGAAGGGGAGGACTGATGGCAAAATGTACATTTATGATGGTAACCACAGAACCAATATAGTACTTAACTGTGAAATAAATATATACGTCTGGCTTCTAAATAATATAATTAAATACATTTTAATGACCAAACAGTTGCTATATGTATTTTAAACAATATACACACACACACATATATATATATATATATATATATATATATATATATATATGGGGCAGCACGGTGGCAGAGGGGTTAGTGCATCTGCCTCACAGTACAAAGGTCCTGAGTAGTCTTGGGTTCAATCCCGGGCTCGGGATCTTTCTGTGTGGAGTTTGCATGTCCTCCCCGTGACTGCTTGGGTTCCTTCCGGGTACTCCGGCTTCCTCCCACTTCCAAAGACATGCACCTGGGGATAGGTTGATTGGCAACACTAAATTGGCCGTAGTGTGTGAATGTGAGTGTAAATGTTGTCTGTCTATCTGTGTTGGCCCTGCGATGAGGTGGCGACTTGTCCAGGGTGTACCCCGCCTTCCGCCCGATTGTAGCTGAGATAGGCTTCAGCGCCCCCCGCGACCCCAAAGGGAATAAGCGGTAGAAAATGGATGGATGGATGGATGGATGGATGGATGGATGGATATATATATATATATATATATATATATATATATATATATATATATATATATATATATATATATATATATATATATGTATGTATGTATGTATGTATGTATGTATGTATGTATGTATGTATGTATGTATGTATGTATATATATATATATATATATATAAAATGCAAGCAACCTTTCAAATGCAATTCATTTTTATTTCTCATTAGTATTGTTTACCATTGGAAGGTCAAGAACGTTAAATTATACTAAACAAGTAAATATATATAAAAAAATAATAATAAAAGGGACCCTCGAACTATGTTAGCAAAAATCTAACTTGAATAAGTATTGAACATTTTGAAGTGCAGTTTTTGCCACAGTTTTCCAACTTAATTTTTGTTGTTGTTGCCATCCCTTTTCTAATAAATTTGGCATGCTGGCTAAATCGTCCATGTTGATAAGCTCATTTTGCGGTCAGTTTAAAGCCGAAATATTCCCACACAGGGACATTTGGCTTTGCAATCATCTTTTTTCCTCATAATTTGATTCTCACTGTTGAGTGGCAACTCGTGAGGCTGTGTTGGTGCATGTGTGTAAACTAGCGGTCCTGCCTCTGCCCACCAAGGCAGGACAGAAGATTTACTCTGTTCATTTAATTCTACCACTGCACACTTAGGTGCTGAGCGTGATGCACCGAGTGAACCCTCTTGCATCCTTATTGGAAGCGATAGACGAAGAAAACAAACACATTCATATAATCGGACATGACAATTTATCCATGCCCGCTAAATTATCAACTTCATTTTCATTTATCGTTCCATTAGTTTGTAATGGACTAATGGCCCGGGCCTACCACAGCAGGCACAGAAAATTAAAACAACGTTGAGAACTTGCTGATTTAGGTCCTGACGTTGAGCAACTCAAACATAGCGTTGAAACAACATGCTTTTTGATGACATTTAATCAATGCTGGGTTCTGACATTTATTTGACCATTAAATGTTGGTAATTTCCCAACCAATATTGTACAACATAAATACAACGTTGAAACAACATGCTTTTTGGCGTGTTTTTGTTCAATGTCAGGTTGTGGTACAGGGGTTAGTGTGTGTGCCTCACAATACAAAGGTCCTGGGTTCAATCCTGGGATCTTTCTGTGTAGAGTTTGCATGTTCTCCCCGTGACTGTGTGGGTTCCCTCCGGGTACTCCGGCTTCCTCCCACCTCTAAAAACATGCACCTGGGGATAGGTTGATTGGCAACACTAAAAATTGGCCCTAGTGTGTGAACGTGAGTGTGAATGTTGTCTGTCTATCTGTCTTGGCCCTGTGATGAGGTGGCGACTTGTCCAGTGAGAACAAATACCCAGAACCCTTTGCAGCACTAACTCTTCCAGGACGCTACAAGGTGTGTGTATGTGTGTGTGTGTGGGGGGGGAGCGGCGGGGTTCGGAGGTAGCGGGGGTGTATATTGTAGCGACCCGGAAGAGTTAGTGCTGCAAAGGGTTCTGGGTATTTGTTCTGTTGTGTTTATGTTGTGTTACTGTGCGGATGTTCTCCCAAAATGTGTTTGTCATTCTTGTTTGGTGTGGATTCACAGTGTGGCGTATATTTCTAACAATGTTAAAGTTGCTTATACGGCCACTCTCAGTGTAAACTGTATCGCTGTTGATGAAGTATGCTTTGCATTTACGTGTGTGTGTGTCATACTTGCCAACCCTCCCGGATTTTCTGGGAGACTCCCGAAATTCAGCGCCTCTCCCGAAAACCTCCCGGGACAAATTTTCTCCCGAAAATCTCCCGAAATACAGGCGGACTGACCTGAGTCCGCTAACAACAACAGCAGTCACGTTTTTGTATACCGTAAAGCAGTTCGTCTGGCGTAAACAGCAATGTTGTGACACTCTTAAACAGGACAATACTGCCATCTAGTGCATTTGATGAAAGCACTTTTGTGCGTGCCACACAGCAATGCATAATCAGAGCAGCATGGTTCGAAAAATAGTGACAGAGAATAGAACAAGGATGGACAATTCAACCTTTAACTCAACAATGAGAAGATGAGTGTTATGTGTGTGTATATGTGTAAATAAATGAACACTGAAATTCAAGTATTTATATATATAGCTAGAATTCACCAAGTCAAGTATTTCATATATATATATATATATATATAAGAAATACTTGACGTTCAGTGAATTCTAGCTATATATATATATATATATATATACATATATATATATATATATATATATATATATATATATATATATATATATATATATATATATATATATATATATATATATATATATAATAAAATAAATATATACACATATATATATATATTATATATATAGCTAGAATTCACTGAACGTCAAGTATTTCTTATATATATATATATATATATATATATATATATATATATATATATATATATATATATATATATATATATATATATATATATGAAATACTTGACTTGGTGAATTCTAGCTGTAAATATACTCCTCCCCTTTTAGTCACGCCCCCAACCACGCCCCCGTCCCACCCCGACCACGCCCACCCCCAACCCCCTTCCCTCCACCTCCCGAAATCGGAGGTCTCAAGGTTGGCAAGTATGGTGTGCGTACAGGAGCCGCTCATATCTTGTGACTGGGCAGGCACGTTGTTAGAAGGGATGAAATGCGGACGTGACGTCAGCTCGTAGAGGACGTTAAAAGCAGTGCCTGTAAGACACGCCCCCAAGACTGTGGAATACGAGGTATAATGACTGATGAACACCTTCGTTCGATAATGAGGGATGCCTCAGCTCAAAGCCTGAGCCCCGACATTAATGAACTAGCATCCAAGAAAAGATGGCAGGTATCTGGCTTGGGCACATCAGATTAGATCAGTGTGTTGCAAACTGAGCCGTTTAAAGTCCTGAATGGTTGGTTTATTCATTATTTTATTTTCAAATTTATTAGCCTGTGGATAAAGTTAATGTTGATATTTACCTCAGAAGGCTGCAAATAGAAAAGAGACATTCAATGTTTATTTAAATTGTATTTGATATGCCATTGATATTTTTTAGTTATTATTATTATTTGAAACTCAATTTTGCATGTCACTATAAAGTTATATAAGCCTTGCTTGTTCAATATTTAATGCAAAACTTGTTTGGGTCCCTATCAAAAAGGTTAATTTGTTCAACCTTGGCCCGCGGCTTTGTTCAGTTTTAAATTTTGGCCCACTCTGTATTTGAGTTTGACACCCCTGCTCTAACATCATCGTGACTACCGTGCTTGACTGTAGGTTTTCAATAGATAGTAAATCTCTACTTGTACGCAAGCTGTACACAGACTTCTCTTAAGTACTTTAAATGTTATGGGTGTAATCACTTAGAGATATTTTACAGACACAATCTTCTCCGAGCTTAGATTTTTCTTGCTTTAAAAAACTGTTTTATCGTCTGCATACAGTATTTTCAATAAGGCAAACCATTTTTTCATATTTAATATTCTCTATGGTTCAGACTTACTAAAAATGTAAAGTGAGTGAACCCACACAAACACACGGCAGAGGAGATAAAACGTTCCGTCCAAAAGGTGAGATGATTCATGTGATGCCCCGCCTCGTTCCATCCAAGCCTGGTGGTCTGCTCTCAGCTTGTGTCAGCCCACATTAGGTGCACCACTGAACAACAGTTTTAGCCAAGAGCAGCTGGTGGTTACGTGAAGCCCTGTATTGAGGGCCTCCGTTAGTGAGTGTGTGTGTGTGTGTGTGTGTGTGTGTGTGTGTGTGTGTGTGTGTGTGTGTGTGTGTGTGTGTGTGTGTGTGTGTCAGTGAACAAGGTGGGTGGGTAGGATTAAGGGTTGGTCTATCGGCCATCTGTACGACCAGGACCGTCCCAGGTGAGGCGGAAACCTAAATGTGGCTGTTTTCTATCAGCCACCAATTGGCTTCTATCTTGCAACCAAACACTTTTTGGAGAGGACCCTCAGGTGTCTATGCCATGCCCCTTGAGAGGGTAAACACCATTTTTCAGGGTGTGAAATGAGACATTACAAGGTGTGCCGCAGCCCTCTACCCACATAAAGCCATGTGACCCACATTCGGAGATCAGAGGGCCAAGTCAAGTTTATTCATACGGCATACTAACACACCCACAAACATATTACATTGGTTTAGATGCTTAGAGTCAATGTTAACATGCACGAATAGATAGTTATGGAAAGAAAAATCTTTTTTCCCAGAGTTCTGGATTTAAAAAAATAAATATCCACACTTTTTCCTTTAAAAACACATTAAATATTACATACGCATTTCTGATTTTGAATGCCAACAACAAGCCTTTCAAGTGAATGCCAAAGTACTGCTAACCTTATAACCACCAATTGTAAGATATTTTTAGTCAATCAGTAGCTCGGAAAAGGCACAATAACGACACCCAAGACTCTAAGCCCTATAGTTTGCTTTAGAATAAAAGGTCAAAATACCTACAGAAATATATGATAATAATACCATTTATTTAATGGTGTGTATGGGATGTAAAATATGAAGCTGACCCTTATATTTGAGCAAATCAGGAGCCAGAAGAAAGTAATTTCCTCAAAAAATTGCTTTAGGACAATAGATCAAATTCCGCACTGGAAACATGTCATAAAAATAACCACAATTATGTTTTTTGTTTCAAATCAAATCAAGCTTCATAAATATATCACAAAAACAAAGTGCTGTGCAAAAAAAAAAAAAGAGAAGAGAAGACAACACACACACACACACAAACAGCACTATTGACAATAACAAAACCAAACATGGCAAGGCACTGAGGCTTTTTGAGGGACCTTTGAGGCATACACACTGGAGAATGACTAAAATTAACCCATTCTAAAAAAAAAAATAGTATGAAACATAATAGAATAAATGCAAAAATAAAATATACATAATATACAAATAATACATTAATAAGTTAATTAAAATGTAACATTGGGAGAAAAATAGTAGTAATATTTATAATTAGGATAGAAAACGACACAATAGATAATAAAAAAAACTTAAGATTTGAACATAATCAGTAAAAAGCCTGATTAAAAAAACCTGTCTTTAGCCTTTTTTCGAAAAAAAATCAACGGTCTCTGCAACCCTGAGGCTCTTTGGTAGGCTGTTCCACAGGTGTGGGCCATAGTGGCTAAACACAGCCTCACCTTGGGTCTTTGTTATGGTATTTGATAAAGATAAAAGGCCAGTGCCAAAGAATCTCAGGATCCGCTTTGGTTGATAAAAGCAGGTCAGATAGATAAGAAGTCGCAAGGCCATTAAGACATTATAAGATTAATAAAATAACTTTAAAATCGACCGTGAAGCGGACGGGGAGTCAATGCAGCAACTTTAAAACTGGTGTAATGTGCTCCCACCCTCTGGTCCTTGTCAGCTTTGTTTAAAGGCATCTACAGGATGGCACACCAATGTCGCGTACCCTCTTACATTAATCAGATAGTTAAGCCAAACAGAAACCAAAAGAAAATTATTTCCTGAAAAAGGCACAATAACATCCGTCAAATTGCACACAACTTGTATCATCAGAATAATATCAATAACATTTTTATTTAAAAGTATGTATGAGAAGTCATGTGAATGTAAATCTGACCATATTACACATAATTCTGTAAATTCTTCGGTAAAAATCTGTCAGCCCAGTCACTGGAATTTTTTATTTTGATGGTGGTTTTTACATCGTGTTACTGGAAACTGAAAACCAGTAGCACTTTTATTTCTACGGTAAAATTTTTGAGACTGAGTGGCCAGTTTGTTATTTTTACTGTCATATCTACAGTCGTTTTCACAGTTCATTTCTGTAAATGGAAAAAAGTACCCCTTTTATTTTTACAGTAAAATTCTGGCAACTGAGCTGCCAGTTATTTTACGCAATATCTACAGTCACAGTTTTACAGTAATTTACTGTAGACAAAAAACATTACCACTTTTTTTATGGTAAAATTTTGACGACTCAGCTGCCAGTTTTCGATGGTAAAATATACTGTCGCAGTTTTTACAGTTAACTCCAAATGGAAACACGATACACATTTTATTTTAACGGCCAAATTCTGGCAACTCAGCTGCCAGTTTTATACCATAAAATCTATGATCATATTTTTACTGTGCATTACTGTGAATTGAAAAACAGTACCAATTTTATATTTCTCGATAAAATTCTGACGACTGAGCTGTCAGTTTTTTTTACCATCAAATCGCCGGTGTTTGTTTTACAGGTCATTACTGTAAATGGAAAACCAGTACCACAATTATTATTATTGTAAAATTCTTGCTACAAAACTGGCAGTTTTTTCACCATAAAATCTCCAGCTGTTGTTTTTACAGTGCATTACTGTACAGTAAATGGAAACACAGTACCACTTTTATTTTTATAGTAACATTTGACTGAGCAGCCAGATTTTCTTTTACCATAAAATCTGCGGACATTATTTCTGCAGTTCATTACTGTAAACTGAAAAACGTTACCGCTTGAATTTTTACGGTAAAATTCTGGCAACTGAACTGCCGGTTTTTTTTATACGTAAAATCTACAGTAGTTTTTACAGTGCATTACTCTAAATAATAAGTTATACCACATTTATTTCTTTGGCAAAATTATGTAAACTAAGTTTTTACCGTAACATATACAGTCTAGTTTTACAGTAATTTACTGTAAATGGAAAAACAGTACCACTTTTATTTTCATAGTAATATTCATGTGACTGAGCTGCCAGTTTTTAAGCGTAAAATCCATGATCATTGTTTTTATAAATGGAAGAACAATACTTTATTTACTTTAACTTTTATTTTTACGGTAAAGTCTGGCAACTGGGCTGCCATTTTCTTTACCATAACATATTTTGACTTTTTTTTTTTCAGTGTACTATTAAGGGTAAGGACGTTGAAGCCAATCAGAAGCCAGAAAAAAAGAATCATTCTGTCAACTCCTAAATAACACTTGAGTCTAAAAATAAACTGGAAAACTTAGCTTTGGAAAATATTTACCACAGAAAAATGTATATTACAATAGGTATGCAGAAATGTTTGCTCGTAAAAATGATACTACTTTTTATTCATAGGCATCAGGACACTCAATGTCACCGTACAGACACAACAATAAAGAATAACGACAGTCGGTACATTTCCAAAGGAGGTGCTATAAATTGCTCTGTACATCAAGGTTAAGAACAGCTTAAACACCTAAAATGTTAATTTTTGTGTGGAGCTGTCCAGGATATATAACAGTAATAATAAATAAACCCGCCCAAGTAGCTTTAATTGTAAGATTAAAAGGAATCAAGGGTGCTATCAGCATATGCATTGTACTGTATGTGGGGCACTTCAAAGGAGCATGGCTAATTTTAATAAATAATGCATAGGGTTCTTTTAGAGGCCATCTCCAAGTCAGGCTAATGATGCAATTAAAGGGAGATACTTCCTATTGATTCCTAAGACATATGGTACGTATAAGAGCAGAGATAAACATACTATATTATCATTAGCAAATGTTTACATCTAATATATAATTTCATATTGATGCATAGTCCGCAGTGCTCCATCAGTAACCACTTGTGTTGTGCAACCTCTTCTTGAATATTAACACTTTTCCAAAGGGATCCATATTGCGAGCAACCCCATGACCCCCGTCTACCTATACATCACCTTGTCCCTTCCAATCCCGGCCCATCTCACCTCTCAACCCCCACCGATTGTCCTTGCCAGGAAATCTTCTAAGCCAGTTTGCTTGTCACCCTTAATCCTTTACAGTCCCTGGACCTGCAAGCGTTGAAATCAACATACAGTAGTAGTAAGCCACCAACCGTAAGACTGTGTCCACGGTGCTCGGGTTTCGATTCTACACTTGTTCTGATTCTCTACGGCAAAAAAACGACAACAAAACATATCCTAGCAGGTACCGGGTGTAGCTGAGGGAAAAATGCATAATATTTTGTGCAGTGTCAAGCTTATACACCTACAGTCGACTCAATACAATAAAGTTTTTTCTCAGTTAATTGTTTAAGCTTTAAGTTGCACGCAGAAATTTAAATTACAAGCATCCCCACCATCGTTTGACGTAGAAAATGTTAGAGTGAAACCTGTCAGATTTGCCCAAAACATCCATTCTTACACGCTAGCAGAGGTGGGTAGAGTACCCAACAATTGTACTTAGACTTAGACTTCCTTTAATGTCATTCAAATTTGAACTTTACAGTACAGATAAGAACAAAATTTCCTTGCATTAGCTTGTTGTAGTGCAGGATAAAATAACAATAAGGTGCAGATATAAATAGATTTACTGTACAGATAAATATATTGCACTTTTCAGAATCAGAATCAGAATAGTTTTATTGCCATTGTTTGAGAACGAGTTCACAAACTAGGAATTTTTCTTGGTGCAATCGTGCAACGTAAAACACATATAACACATATTTGGTAATAACAAGAGCTCTAACTGAGCTATCAGATCTTGTTATAGACTTTGAAGGAATTCAAAGGAGCTACTGTTAGGAGTTATTGTTCATGTGCCTGATGGCCGAGAGGGTGTGGGTCTGGATGGACCGTAGTCTCCTGCCTGAGGGGAGAGGGGAGAATAGTTTGTGTCCAGGGTGAGAAGAGTCAGCTGTGATTCGACCCACACGCCTCCTGGTCCTGGAGGAGTACAAGTCCTGGAGGGATGGGAGCTTTCAGCCAATCACCTTCTCAGCAGCACGTACCATGCGCTGCAGTCGATGCTTATCCTGGACTGTGGCGCCGGGGAACCACACGGTGATGGAGGAGGTGAGGATGGACTCGATGATGGCTGAGTAAAACTGCACCAGCATCTCGGTCGGCACCTTAAGTTTCCTCAGCTGCCGCAGGAAGTACATCCTCTGCTGGGCCTTCTTGATGAGGGAGCTGATGGCCGGCTCCCACTTGAGGTCCTGGGTGATAGTGGTGCCCAAGAAACGGAAGGAGTCCACAATGGAGACGGGGGTGGGAGAGTCAATCAGGGTGAGGGGGGATGGTGGGGCTGTGACTTTCCTGAAGTCCATGATCATCTCCACCGTTTTCTGGGCGTTCAGTTCCAGGTTGTTGAGGCTGCACCAGGACGTCAGCCGGTCCACCTCTCTCCTGTAGGCGGTCTCATCGCCATCCGAGATAAGCCCGATGAGGGTAGTGTCATCCGCAAACTTGAGCAGTTTTACGGACTGGTGACTGGAGGTCCAGCAGTTTGTATACAGGGAGAAGAGCCAGGGGGAAAGTACACAGCCCTGAGGAGTACCAGTGTTCGTGGTTCGACTGTCCGAGACAATCTTCCCCAGCCGCACGTGCTGTCTTCGGTCTGTCAGGAAGTCATTGATCCAACTGCAGAGGGAGTCGGGCACGCTGAGCTGGTAGAGCTTGTCTCGTAGCAGTCTAGGGAGGATGGTGTTGAAGGCAGAGCTGAAATCCACAAACAGGATTCTAGCGTATGTTCCTGGGGAGTCCAGATGCTCCAGGATGAAGTGGAGGGCCAGGTTCACTGCATCATCTACAGACCTGTTGGCTCTGTAGGCGAACTGCAGTGGGTCCAGGAGGGGGGCGGTGATGTCCTTGAGGTGGGGCAGGACCAAGCGCTCAAAGGACTTCATGACCACAGACGTCAGCGCAACCGGCCTGTAGTCGTTAAGTCCTGTGATCCGTGCTTTCTTGGGGACAGGGATTTTTCCGGGAGACTCCCGAATTTCAGTGCCCCTCCCGAAAATCTCCCGGGGCAACCATTCTCCCGAATTTCTCCCGATTTTCCCCCGGGCAACAATATTGAGGGCGTGCCATGATGGCACTGCCTTTACCTCTACAACCTGTCGTCGTGCCTGTTTTTTCTCCATACCAACAGCGTGCCGACCTAGTCACATGATGTATGCGACTTCCACAGACACACATAAGTGACTGCAAGACATACTTGATCAACAGCCATACAGGTCACACTGAGGGTGGCCGTATAAACAACTTTAACACTGTTACAAATATGCGCCACACTGGGAACCCACACCAAACAAGAATGACAAACACATTTCAGGAGAACATCCGCACCGTAACACAACATAAACACAACAGTACAAATACCCAGAATCCCTTGCAGCCCTAACTCTTCGGGGCTACATTATACACCCCCGCTACCACCAAACCCCGCCCCCCCACACCTCAAACCCGCCCTCCCCCCCCATCTACCAAATTCGGAGGTCTCAAGGTTGGCAAGTATGGTGTGGTTATTAGGATCATCAGACACATACAAAAAGATCGCTAATTCAGTCAATCGTTTTAGGAGGTGTCTGCTTAACAGTTGTCTCAAACAGCCAAGATGTGCTGGCGTCATGTTACGTAATTAAAGTGTCTTCTTTGGGAACATTCTGAAACGTATTCAACATGTAGGTTTCTAGTTTACCATATATGTTAATATACTGACCTATTTCAGCTTCCTATAGCTGTACTTTCACCACCGACTTGTTATTCGTAGAATGTCAGGCTGCATTTGATTAGTGGGATGGAGTCAAGCCTCATTTGTGTTTAGGTTGAATTTGCGATACAGAGTCATGTGACAAATGAATACGTCTTTGCAAGCCTTAAGTCATCCATCCATCCAATTTCTACCGCTTATTCCCTTCGGGGTCACGGGGGGCGCTGGAGCCTATCTCAGCTACAATCGGGCGGAAGGCAGTGTACACCCTGGAAAAGTCGCCATCTCATCGCAGGGCCAACACAGATAGACAGACAACATTCACACTCACATTCACACACTAGTCATAGATTATAAATAATTTATATATATATATATATATATATATATATATATATATATATATATATATATATATATATATATATATATATATATATATGCTTCTGGCAGATTTGGTACAGCATGGCAACATAAGCGAGCTGAATTCCGATTGGATGAAAACTCTATAAACTAAAAACAACAGCGCTGGAAGGAGCATAATATGACATGAAGAGAATATGAATACTTTTAGATATTTAGTAGAGATGTCGGCAGGCCGATATTATTGGCCGATAAATGCGTTAAAATGTAATATCGAAAATGATCGGTATGGTTGTTTTTTTTATTATCGGTATGTTTTTTTTATTTTTTTTAAATTTTTTTATTAAATCAACATAAAAACACTTACAAATTAGTGCACCAACCCAAAAAACCTCCCTCCCCCATTTACACTCCATCCATCCATTTTCTACCGCTTATTCCCTTTGGGGTCGCGGGGGGCGCTGGAGCCTATCTCAGCTACAATCGGGCGGAAGGCGGGGTACACCCTGGACAAGTCGCCACCTCATCGCAGGGCCAACACAGATAGACAGACAACATTCACACTCACATCCACACACTAGGGCCAATTTAGTGTTGCCAATCAACTTATCCCCAGGTGCATGTCTTTGGAAGTGGGAGGAAGCACTCATTATGGGTTATACTTGTATAGCGCTTTTCTACCTTCAAGGTACTCAAAGCGCTTTGACAGTATTTCCACATTCACTCATTCACACACACATTCACACACTGATGGTGGGAGCTGCCATGCAAGGCAGCTAACCAGCAGCCATCAGGAGCAAGGGGTGAAGTGTCTTGCCCAAGGACACAACGGACGTGACTAGGATGGAAGAAGGTGGGGATTGAACCCCAGTAACCAGCAACACTCCGATTGCTGGCACGGCCACTCTACCAACTTCGCCAAGGGTTGTTCCTTTCTGTTATTAATATTCTGGTTCTTACATTATATATCAATATATATCAATACAGTCTGCTAGGGATACAGTCCGTAAGCACACATTATTGTGCGTGCTGCTGGTCCACTAATAGTACTAACCTTTAACAGTTCATTTGACTAATTTTCATTAATTACTAGTTTCTATGTAACTGTTTTTATATTGTTATACTTTCTGTTTTATTCAAGAAAATGTTTTTAATGTATTTATCTTATTTTATTATTATTTTTTTTTTCAAAGTACCTTATCTTCACCATACCTGGTTGTCCAAATTAGGCATAATAATGTGTTAATTCCACGAGTGCATATATCGGTTGACATCGGTATCGGTTGATATTGGTATCGGTAATTAAAGAGTTGGACAATATCGGAATATCGGATATCGGCAAAAAGTCATTATTGGACATCCCTAATATTTAGAGAAAGTGAATTAAAAGTTACTTTTATTTTAAATTATGATCATGATTTCTGGTTATGTTAGGCCAGCAGAGAAGGCCTTGCTGGCCCTGACGGCACATCACTGTTAAAATGTATAAAAACTATCAAGTTAGTCATACACAGAGGTGGGTAGTAACGCGCTACATTTACTCCGTTACATCTACTTGAGTAACTTTTGGGATAAATTGTACTTCTAAGAGTAGTTTTAATGCAACATACTTTTACTTTTACTTAAGTATATTTATAGAGAAGGAACGCTACTTTTACTCCGCTACTTTTACTCCGCTACTTTTATCTACATTCAGCTCGCTACTCGCTACTAATTTTTATCGATCTGTTAATGCACGCTTTGTTTGTTTTGGTCTGTCAGACAGACCTTCAAAGTGCCTGCCTTACTGGTGACGTTTCACTTTGTTCCACCAATCAGATGCAGTCACTGGTGACGTTGGACCAATCAAACAGAGCCAGGTGGTCACATGACCTGACTTAAACAAGTTGAAAAACGTATTCGAGTGTTACCATTTAGTGGTCAATTGTACGGAATATGTACTGTACTGTGCAATCTACTAATAAAAGTTCCAATCAATCAATCAAAAGTGTGAAGGAAAAAAGATACTTTTTTTATTTCAACCGGACATCCCGTCAAAAGCCTAAAGACTGATCGCACATGAGGACGTTCCTGTCTTCACAATAAAAGTGCCGCTCCATCGCGCCTGCGCTTTCAAAACAAGAGTCTCCGAAAGCCAGCGCAAACAAGCTAGCAAGCTAAGGAGTTTGACGCCAATATATTTCTTGTAAAGTGTATAAAAACGAATATGGAAGCTGGACAAATAAGATACCAAAAACCCACCACTTTCATGTGGTATTAGACAGAAAGGAGGAACTTTTCTTCTCCTCCATTTGAAAACGTGGACGTTACCAGCACTACTGTCTGATTACAATCAATGCAAGTCATCAGAATCAGGTAATACACCAATTTATATTCTTGTCTTCATGAAAGAAGGGAATCTATATGTTAAACATGCATGTATATTCATTAAAACATCTTTAGCATGTAAACAAAAACAGCTAAATAAATACATATAAATGATATACTGTATATATATATATATATATATATATATATATATATATATATGTGTGTGTGTGTGTGTGTGTGTATGTTACTCATCAGTTACTCGAGTACTTGAGTAGTTTTTTCACAACATACTTTTTACTTTTACTCAAGTAAATATTTGGGTGACTACTCCTTACTTTTACTTGAGTAATAAATCTCTAAAGTAACAGTACTCTTACTTGAGTACAATTTCTGGCTACTCTACCCACCTCTGGTCATACATTGTTATTGATATGATTTGTTGCTGTTTTTATATACTCCGGGCCCCTCCCTCTTCGCCCCTGCCCGTTCCTCTCTCTGATTGGCCCTCAGTTTCTGTCAGTCACAGGCGTGGTGGGCGGGACTTGATCGATTCGCTCTTTCTCCACACACACAGGCGCGCGCACACAGCGGGAAGGGACGGGGCACAAGGCGGCGGCAGTGCATCTTCAGTCTTACCGGAGGACGGCAGTCGTTACTCGCTACTGTCTCCACTTGTCAATCCCTTACCACCACCACCACCACCACCGCTGTGGCACATCTCCCGCTTCTTCCCCGAAAAAAAGTAGCACAGTGTCCGGGACATTTTGTAAGCGAGGGAACTCGGTGTAAAAGTGAATCCGGTGTGGGAGATACCGAGGAGGACAAACTACTGAACAGCAGCAAGACAAGAGGACGACAGGATGAATCTCAACAGTCATGTCATTTTCACCCTCTACACTATTTACGGCATTCTTCTAAAAGGTAAGCGTGATGAGTTGTGTAGTGTGTGTGTGTGTGTGTGTGTGTGTGTGTGCACCTTGCATTGCTAACATGAGGACGGTCACGCTTTCTTGGATTATTGTTTACATGCGCGAAACCCTTTCCCCCCCACCCCTCCTTGTAAGGGCAGGACACACCTCAGAAGACACCCGCCAGGGTGTTGTGGACATGCAGCTTTCCTGATGAGTCACTGTTGCGATGCTGCTGCATAAAGAGCATTTGTGCTGAAAATATGTTTTTTTTTTTGCTGCAAAAGCATCTTTTTTTTGCTGGACTTAGGTGTCAGGAACAGGTGCACCGCCCTTCATCTTCAGTTCACACCAACCCCCCCACCCCCCCTCCCGTGGAGTCATCTCCACAAAATGTTGTTATTATTATTATTATGATCTTGACCTTCCTTTGTGATAACTGCATGATGAGCAGAGCATTTAAAGGGGTAGTGACACTGGAGGTCAAGGTCACAGTGTGTGCATTATAGGTACAAATGAGCTGGTTCTGTCTGAAATTAGGATGCCTGGCACACTTGCAGGCGGCACGGACGTGAGATGAAGTGACGCCTGTATCGGCATCAGTCGAGGAGGAAGGGGAGCCTTTGTTTTATGGCGTGCATCTCGCACACATAAATGGCCATTTCTCAATAGTTCAAAAAGTACCTGCAATAATTGGGCAATACTTGTACGAAAAAAAGGAGTGGATGTATGGGGAGTGATGCAATTGTACATCCTCGGTTCAACAGGAGCACTATGCTGTGTTGAATAATTTATTGAGAAGAAGTGTGATGATAATCATAGAACAGGAATTGCAATACTAAAGTAACACCACTAGGTGATAGTATCTCTCTTTCTGTTACTCTTTTCTGACCGTCTTCCAAAGGTGTGTAGTTTCACTTTTTATGTTGTACACTGCACACCAAATCTGACTTTGACTAAGATCTGATATTTTTGGTCAGTCTAAACACGCCAAAGTGCTTCTAATCGGATCTTTTCGCATCAGATTTTGGCCATCACAACATTCAGTTTCGGTGAGTGTGTGTGTGTATATGTATATATATATATATATATATATATATATATATATATATATATATATATATATATATATATATATATATATATATATATATATATATATATATATAAATGTATATATATATATGTATGTGTATATATATATACACATACATGTGTGTGTATATACATACTGTATGTATGTGTATATACATACTGTGTATTTATGTAGGTATATATATATATATATATATATATATATATATATATATTAGAGATGTCCGATAATATCGGCCTACCAATATTATCGGCCGATAAATGCGTTAAAATGTAATATCGGAAATTATCGGTATCGTTTTTTTTTATTATCCGTATCGTTTTTTTATTTTATTTTATTTATTTATTTATTTTATTAAATCAACATAAAAAACACAAGATACACTTACAGTTAGTGCACCAATCCAAAAAAACTCCCTCCCCCATTTACACTCATTCACACTTATTCACACAAAAGGGTTGTTTCTTTCTGTTATTAATATTCTGGTTCCTACATTATATATCAATATATATCAATACCACTCGACATCCATTGCATTCGGTCTCCCCTAGAGGGGGGGGGTTACCCACATATGCGGTCCTCTCCAAGGTTTCTCATAGTCATTCACATCGACGTCCCACTGGGGTGAGTTTTTCCTTGCCCTTATGTGGGCTTTGTACCGAGGATGTCGTTGTGGCTTGTGCAGCCCTTTCAGACACTTGTGATTTAGGGCTATATAAATAAACATTGATTGTAGCTGAGATAGGCTCCAGCGCCCCCCGCGACCCCAAAGGGAATAAGCGGTAGAAAATGGATGGATGGATGATTGAAACATTGAATACAGTCTGCAAGGGATACAGTCCGTAAGCACACATGATTGTGCGTGCTGCTGATCCACTCATAGTACTAACCTTTAACAGTTAATTTCTATCCATCCATCCATCTTCTTCCGCTTATCCGAGGTCGGGTCGCGGGGGCAGCAGCCTAAGCAGGTAAGCCCAGACTTCCCTCTCCCCAGCCACTTCGTCCAGCTCTTCCTGTGGGACCCCGAGGCGTTCCCAGGCCAGCCGGGAGACATAGTCTTCCCAACGTGTCCTGGGTCAGTAGGAGGCCGCGGAGAAAAAAAACCAAACAAAAAACAAAAAAAAACAGTTAATTTGACTCATTTTAATTAATTACTAGTTTCTATGTAACTGTTTTTATATTGTTTTACTTTCTTTTTTATTCAAGAAAATGTTTTTAATTTATTTATCTTATTTTTATTTTTATTTTTTAAAAAGGACCTTATCTTCACAAATTAGGCATAATAATGTGTTAATTCCGCGACTGCATATATCGGTTGATATCGGTATCGGTTGATATTGGTATCTGTAATTAAAGAGTTGGACAATATCGGAATATCGGATATCGGCAAAAAGCCATTATCGGACATCCATCCATCCATCCATTTTCTACCGCTTAATCCCTTCGGGGTCGCGGGGGGCGCTGGAGCCTATCTCAGCTACAATCGGGCGGAAGGCGGGGTACACCCTGGACAAGTCGCCACCTCATCGCAGGGCCAACACAGAAAGACAGACAACATTCACACTCACATTCACACACTAGGGCCAATTTAGTGTTGCCAATCAACTTATCCCCAGGTGCATGTCTTTGGAGGTGGGAGGAAGCCGGAGTACCCGGAGGGAACCCACGCAGTCACGGGGAGAACATGCAAACTCCACACAGAAAGATCCCGAGCCCGGGATTGAACCCAAGACTACTCAGGACCTTCGTATTGTGAGGCAGATGCACTAACCCCTCTGCCACCGTGCTGCATTATCGGACATCCCTAATATATATATATATATATATATATATATATATATATATATATATATATATATATATATATATATATATGTTTATACGTATATGTTTATACATATATGTATATATGTATATACATACATGTATATGTGTGTATGGAGATATGTATCAGTAGATACGTATATACTGTTTATGTATATGTAAATACATACATGTATATACATATGTTTATACATATATGTATATATGTATATACATATATGTATATATGTGTATGGAGATATGTATCAGTAGATACGTATATACTGTATATGTATATGTAAATACATGTATATACATTTGTACATGTGTATGTATATTTATATATATATATGTATGTGTATGTATATGTATATGTGTATATATACGTATATATAATATATGTGTATGTATATATATATATATATATATACATATGTATGTGTATATATATGTTCATGTATATTTGTATATATATATGTTTGTATATAGTGTATATGTGTATGTATATATATATATATATATATATATATATATATATATATATATATATATATATATATATATATATATATATATATGTGTATGTATGTATGTACATATATGTATGTATATGTTGATTGGCAACACTAAATTGGCCCTAGTGTGTGAATGTGAGTGTGAATGTTGTCTGTCTATCTGTGTTGGCCCTGCGATGAGGTGGCGACTTATTTATATATATATATATATATATATATATATATATATATATATATATATATATATATATATATATATATATATATATATATATATATATATATAAAAAACTTTTTAGGTAGAATTGTAAGAAACAAAACCTTTTAGTTAATCATATAACTGGCACCCAATATTATTAAAAAGAATGAATTTTGAATCGAGAATCGATTCTGAATCAAGATGTTACCCCAAGAATCGAATAAAATTGAATCGTATGTATGTATGTATGTATGTATGTATGTATGTATATATGTATGTATGTGTACTTGCATGAATACAAATATACATATATAAACCTAGATTCCGGCGAAATAGCGATTGTTAAAGGACCGGAAATTATGTGTCCGCTGTGACACATTTGCTTACACGTTACTTACTAGGGCTTTGAATTTTTGTGCACCACACGATTCAATTCAATTCAATTCTTGGGGGTAACAGCTTGATTCAGAATCGATTCTCGATTCAAAGCGATTGTCGATACAAAATGACTACTTTTTTTACTAACATAGGGTGGCAGTTCTATGATTAACTACATTCCTCCATAAAATAGATAACAGTTTTGATAAGTCTCTATATTACTTAAAAGAAACTTGGTTTTGTTTAATAAAATTCTACCCAAACATTTAATTAAGTCAAATACAAATTAGGCAACTAAAGAAGTATCCAACACTTCTCGTTTCTAAAGTACATCTGGGCAGCAGATATGGGCATCTACATCAACAATATGATTTGCTCGAGTGGCTGGACAGGATAGATTAAAGAAAAAAAACAAAAGTTAAACCAATTGTTTATTTTATGAATTGATTAAGAATCGTTACAAGTAAGAATTGCTATTCATTCAAAAATAATACATTTTTGACACCCCTATCACTCATTGAGGAAGTTTTTACTTTACGAAAGTGAGTCTCATCTGCTTCACAGCCATAAAAAGATTGGAACCCTCCAAAATTAATTGCACTTATGCATATATTATATGACTTTAATGTTCACGTAAAAAAACAACAACCTCTTTCTAAGATGTGTCGGCTTTTATTTGGCAAAGTACTAGTACTACCGACTTACTTGTTTTCACTTGATCAAACTGCGCATGCAAGTGACGTTGACTCCGTATTGCGACCACATTGGGGCCTGTGCGCATTTATTCTGGAGTCTTTTAAAGATCACATCTTACTTTTAATCTAAACAGTCAGTTTGAAAAAATTGCATTTTGAAAAAATTGCATTTTGAAAAAATACGATTTCATCCATTTTGGCCTGCAGTGTAATTGTAGTCCTGTTTACAACTATAAAATGATACATATTTACAGAGGACTGATATACTTACATTGGGCTTCAATACAATGAATCATAGACCGTTGCAAAATCAATATCCTCACAAAAACCAGCATCCTCTGCAGTGGAAATCTGTTTTTGGTCTGATTCTTTTCAATTTTACATTTCGGTGGAAAAAAAAATGGTCATGTTATGCAAAACAGAAATGTACACTTCACAGTAAAGCTGCAGCAATATATGGATTATATTGATTAACCTGTTTAGAAAATAGCTTCTATTCATATTCTGTTGTTTGGATTAATCGTTTAAGTGTAACTAAGAATAATTATTTAATCCTAGACCTTATGGAGTGCGGACATAGTTTTCGCATGGCAGCTGCAATATAGCAAACATGAGAGCAGTAATGTGTGAATGCCGTAATCTGTTGAGGTTTAGAATTAAAAACAATGTATATATTATTATGTTGACAGTGCAATTTCAATGTTGATGATGTGCATTCATAAGAAAAAAAGAATGAAGGTTATGGCAACCTTAAAAAAAAAAAAAGTTTCTACCATTTTTGCTAGATTTCGCATTGAGACTGTGAAGTGTGTTTTATCCGATTACTTGGTTAATTGAACAAATTAATCGATGGATTACTCAATGACTATAATAATCAATATCTGCACTCCAACTGCAGAGGAAATTGGGTCTCTCAGGAGTATCTAACAGAGACGTCAATGCATTCATTATATGCATGCGTTAGTACCTGCAGCAGGCCTCGTCAATATATTGTGATATATTACAAAACTCTACCCCTGCACCAGAATTAAGTATCATTATTGCTGCCGCTGAATTAAAATTGTGAGTGTTTATTGATGAATTCCAAACGGTTATCGTACCAGTTTAAAATGCTTTTAGCGTCTTGCCATATCTACAGTTGTGTTTAGTGGTTCATAGTCCATAAGTAATAACTTAAGTTATCCAGTAACGCACAACAATTTTATTGGAAAGCAAATCAATTTACAATGATTTGAGATATTTTTCGACCCCGAACTGGTCTTCGAATAAATTGCAAGCATTTTTTTTTAGCAATATTGTGAGAACTTTGGTGACCATCATCATTATTATATAAAATCTTGACAGTGATCAATAAATGAGTGTTCATTTTTGTGTACTTTTTATTGATAAACTGTAAAAAGGTTACAATTAAATGCTGTATTTGTAATGATCACGTTTATCAAAGTTACCGTGTCTCAGGCGCCTGAACAAAACTTGATAGTCCACGGCAACACAATTATGTATTATGATCAATTATTTTTGGGGGAATCTGACATTTTTCGTCAACAAACATGATTATCATCAAAGTATGGCACTTTTTTTTTCATCAGCATGATAACTTGGACAAAACTCATCATTGTTGAATATCCAAACTGATGGGACTATTTTACTTTGTGTTCTTAATGTTGACGATTTCTCATCTTATTTACATCGATAACGTGACATTTATCACCCTCATAGTATTATTATTTGTTTCCCTGCCTATTGCAAACCCTTCTTATTCCTTTCTAGGGATGTCACAGTATGATCATTTCTTATCACGATTATTGTGACCAACATTATCGCGGTTATCATTATTATCGCGATAACTTTAGATGTGCTCAAAATGTTCTAAAACTACTTATACTGAAATCTTTTAATAAAAAAACCCCACAAACAACACATTCAAAATGTATGTATGTAGTTCAAGTAGAAAATTCAATGTGCATATTAAAGCAACACAAGCTTTATAAACAAAGTAATATAGCAGAAACAAAATAACATAAATAAATACAATTAATGTGAAAATGGTGCAAGGTTGCACCTGATGGCCATAAGACGTACCTGCACTTTTTGTCCATATAGATAAAAATAGTGTTCATATTTGATGTCTAGTCTTACATATAGGACTGCACGATTATGGGCACAATAATAATTAAGATTAGATAAACGTTATCCATTTATGTAAAGACAAATATTTGTGTTGTTGTTCATTAATAGTATCATTGTGTCAGCTTTTCCTCAGTACATGATATCTCTATTTTTACATGTTCATAGAGAGAGGTATTTTTTAAGTTATGCACATACATTTACACGTACTAATGTGTGTACATGTATGTGCTGTGTCGGGATAAATCCATTGAGAGTTTGAGCAGAAATTTGTCATATGGGAATTAATTACACACCATAAAACATTAACAAAATGCTATGTCACATGAATGGTTTTGAAAGTAATAACTTAAAGTTAAAGTTAAAGTACCAATGATTGTCACACACACACTAGGTGTGGCGAAATTATTCTCTGCATTTGACCTATCACCTTTGATCACCCCCTGGGAGGTGAGGAGAGCAGTGAGCAGCAGGGGTGGCCGCGCCCGGGAATCATTTTTGGTGATTTAACCCCCAATTCCAACCCTTGATGCTGAGTGCCAAGCAGGGAGGTAATGGGTCCCATTTTTAATAGTCTTTGGTATGACTCGGCCGGGGTTTGAACTCACAACCTACCGATCTTAGGGCGGACACTCTAACCACTAGGCCACTGAGTAGGTACTTTGTGGAATAAAAAAAAAAAAAACAAGTGTAATGTCAAAAAAACATGGTGTTTACTTTTTGATGTCAATATAAAACACAAAGTGGTTTGGCTAATGAAAATAAAGTCTAATAAACAAGCTTTGTTCTTCTCTAACAAAACCTCCTAGTTGTTCAGTGCAACAGTTTGGCCAACAAAAATAAACAGGAGTGATACCTCGCAAATCGAATACACAATCTTTTGCCTCACCGACAACTCAGCCTGCGTTCAATTCGATGAGATGACAAACATTATAACTAGTATTGATGTTATTAGAACACTGACAAAGTTAGCAGTTAAATTAAAGGACGAGTGAGCATCCCAGTCAATAAACTAAAGACTTTATAAACATGTTGTGGCAACGTTCCCGACACATCGCCTGCTGTACGGTAACTCTCAGTTCCAGCAGCTGACGAAAGGACGCTAGTTGGACTTTCAAAATGAAACTGCAACATCAAATATTTTTCTCCTCCAACAGCATTGCTCTCTAAAACGCACATCGAAACCCCACGGAAGTAGAAGCGATTGGCTCTGTTTACTCGGAGGGAACATTTTCAGAGCAAAGTCCATGTAGTCGCTGCCATATTTCCTCGAGCCTAATGGCTCTAGTGTGCATGCAGCCTGTCAATTTTCAGGAAGTAAGCTGTGTTACCTAAAATGTATTAATAAATGAAGTTTTTTTCGGAAATTGAACACTTGAATGGTTTTACTAACCGTCTGGAATTTTATCGCGGTTTATTGGGGCGGCCTGGCGCGGTTGGAAGAGTGGCCGTGCCTGCAACCTGATGGTTCCTGGTTCAATCCCCACCTTCTACCAACCTTGTCACGTCTGTTGTGTCCTTGAGCAAGTCACTTCACCCTTGCTCCTGATGGGTCGTGGTTAGGGCCTTGCATGGCAGCTCCAGCCATCAGTGTGTGAATGTGTGTGTGAATGGATGAATGTGGAAATAGTGTCAAAGCGCTATGAGTACCTTGAAGGTAGAAAAGCGCTATACAAGTATAACCCATTTACCATATATCATTATACCGTTTATCGTTACATCCCTTTTCCTTACCATTAAGCTGTGGTGCAGTTAAGGCCCCACAAAATACAAAAGCGTGACTCACAGCATGAAATAAGATACATAGTGACCCTAAACACAAACAGGCAATGTGGTAAGGGTGCGCTTAAGCCTTGCTCACTTGTTGCCTTCCCTGTGGTGTGTGTGTGTGACATGAGCTGTGCTGTTCCTAATGAATTGCATGTGTTCAGGGTATATGCACTTATATATTATCATATCACATTTACTACTTGCATGTGTGTGTTAGCATATATCCTCGCAAACATGTGCTTTGCTTATGTTTGAGAGGCAAGGAGGGCAGGGTGCACGGCGGACTCATTTCATGACACACACGTCGTACACTCTCTGTAACCCAGAAGAGGATAATGCTAGGCTGCTTGATTTGAACCGTCATTTCCCAGTGCAAAGCCTATTATTGTATAGGTTGCACACAGCAGGCAGGTCAGCCTCCTCCTGAATGGAGTCGATCTCACTTATTTTGCCATAGAAGAGACCGTTTGTGCAGGATATAATGCAAATGTGTGCGCGTGTCTTTATTTTCTTTTTTTTTTTAAAGATTGGGGCTGTTGTCCGCGCTTTCCTCCAGCATGTGCCCGTGAGCCAGAGCAAAGCGGCTGTTATGCAAATGGGGACTCTTATGCAAGAGCCAGGGGCTGAGCGGCTGGTGAGGCAGAGGGCGTCGGAGGAAGAAGAGCTGATGTCGGAACAACACGGGAGGAGAGCTGTGGAGGAGGAATGTGCAATCTCCTCAATGATGAGAGTGCAACTAATGCACTTCTTGTGTTGTGTGGTTTTCGGATGCTTGTTTATCTTTCCATTGGCTCGCTGTACGTCTGTTCCCGAACTCATCCCGCGTAGGAGCCCCCGTTGAGGCATGTGTTTATCCCCTCAGTGGGTCTAAGCTGCTAAAGGCTGACCCTCCATCCCTCTGCGTTTCCGTCCATTCCTCCTTCTCGCTCTCATCCTCCCATCCTGGTGTTGGAGCTTTGTAGCGCGGCAGCGTGGGAAAGCTTCTGATAACAAGCGGCCTTGTGTGTGCGCGTGTGTGTTTGTGTGTTTGCAGGGCCACTGATTACATGGGAGAAACAACTCTCTTTTTCATCCGCCACACTCTCCCCCTCCTACTTCTGCATCCATTTTCATGGTTGTGCTTTGACAGGTAGACCAGATGAGGTGTTCTGTACCTTGTGTTGATGCTATAAAGCCTCAAAGCTGAGAATCCTCCACGGAGCAGTGCTAGACCACTGTGGCTCGCAAGCTCGTGCACACACACCCAGACGTACACACACGGCATGAAGCTCCACTGTGGATTCACTGCTGCTCTGCCAAAGGATTTCCCTTGATCAAAGCCAGTCTTTTTGTTAGTCCAGGTGTTAAAAAAAGTTGAAACAGAAAAGAGGAAGGGACTGGAGGGGGATTGGGGTAAGGATTGAGAAGCTACAAGCCCTTCCTGGCACAGCAGACGTATGCCTGGGAAGAGCTGCTGCAGGAACACAACGGGCGATTACACACCTGCGGTTCATTCTCTCAAGTCAGATGATGAGTTTATCCCTTTTTTCATGCCGATGAAAACAAAAAGGACTGACAAACATTCCATTTTTGTAAGAAGTACCCTGCTTTGGCTTTCTTACACTCTTTGCTGGGCAGCAGAACCAAGACTAACATGGCCTCTACCCAACAACAAACCCAATTTGCTGTTCCTTAAACACTGTTTTGTTTATCTAGTGTAGATATTTCAGTGTTCTACTGCAAGATTATCACACAACTTTCGTATGTCATGCCAATATTGGCGTCCTGCCTGCCAAATTGTGCAGTGTAGCAATTGTTGCCCATGTGAACCGAACTCTCTTGGTGGAAATGTACCTATAGTAATGATGATTGCCGTATTTTTCGGACCATAGGGCGCACCGGATCATAAGGCACACTGCCGATGAGAGGGTCTATTTAGGTCTATTTTCATACAAAAGGCGCACCGGATTATAAGGGGCATTAAAGGGGTCACATTATGATTTTTTTTCTACATTTAAAACACTTTCTTGTGGTCTAATGGTGGTTCTTGTGGTCTAATGGTGGTTCTTTGGTCAAAATGTTGCATGTTTTACAGAGCATCTTCAAGTCGCTTTCTGACAGTAGCTTCATGATGCGCCGTTTTGTGGGCTGTCTTATTTACGTGGCTCACCTTCGACAGCGTCTTCTCCCCGCCATCTTTGTTACACCGGTGTAGCGTGCAAGAAAGACAGTCGAAGAAATGTCAAAAGATGGAGCTAACTGTTTTAATTACATTAAGGCTTTACTTAAAACAACAACTGAGCAGCATCTCCTCATCCGTGCCTTACTAGTGCAACAACAACGCCGGAAATGTGTCTCGTGGAAAAAACGTCCAAAAGGAACTTTCTAATAACTAAAGTTCCGTGGGTGAATTATGTAAACTCACTACACCGGTAGTTTTTTGCACTTTCATAGCGAGTCTACTGACAGATATAAGTTGGAACTTTGCGCTACTTTATATTAGAAATGGCAACAGTGGAGGACGAACGCCCCATAACAAGAGGATAAGGAAAAAGAAGGCGCTTATCGATTACGGCACCGTCACAGACTTTCAACGGCGAAAGCGCGCAAATGTTCAAGACTTACAATGATCCCAAATACACATCAGCAGGTACCAGTAGGTAAGAAAAGTAGGTTATGCACAATGTTGCTAAACAAAACGCCAGATGATATGTCTGCTAATAGGTGCCATTTTGCGGTCTTTATACACACACCATAATAGTACTTGTATGTTGAAGCACAGCATGTCTGACTACGGTAGCCGTAATGTGCCGACAATTCATCAAGCTGTGCTGCTTCACAGCTTACCAAAGTCGTAATAAAACATTTTGACATATTTTTGAACGCCGTGTGTAATATTCTATATTCTCAATGAAACATCAAAGTTTCGGTGTTGCTTGCTATTGCATCTTGCAGTTCACACGTATCTCTTATGTGTGAACACATCTACTGGTCACACTTATCATTACACCATGTACCAAATAAAAAAGCTTTGAGGTCGGTAAGCACAACCAGAATGATTCCCTACATTAGGCGCTAGGGGTGTGGAAAAAAATATATTCAAATTTAAATCGTGATTCTCACGTTGTACGATTCAGTATCGATTCTAATTTTTCAAAAATCGATTTTTATTTTTATTTATTTTTATTTTTTTTAATTTTTATTTGTATTTGTATTTGTATTTTTTATTTTTTTTATTAATCAATCCAACAAAATAATACAAAGCAATACCATAACAATGCAATCCAATTCCAAAACCAAACCCGACCCTGCAACACTCAGAACAGCAATAAACAGAGCAATTGAGAGGAGACACAAACACGACACAGAACAATCCAAAAGTAGTGAAACAAAAATGAATATTATCAACATCAGTATCAATATTAGTAACACTTTCAACATAGCAGTGATTAAAAATCCCTCATTGACATTATCATTAGACATTTATAAAAAAAGAAAAAAAAAGAAAAGAGAACAATAGTGTCACAGTGGCTTACACTTGCATCCCATCTCATAAGCTTGACAACACACTGTGTCCAATATTTTCACAAAGATAAAATAAGTCATATTTTTGGTTCATTTAATAGTTAAAACAAATTTACATTATTGCAATCAGTTGATAAAACATTGTCCTTTACAATTATAAAAGCTTTTTACAAAAATGTACTACTCTGCTTGCATGTCAGCAGACTGGGGTAGATCCTGCTGAAATCCTATGTATTGAATGAATAGAGAATTGTTTTGAATCGGAAAAATATCGTTTTTTAATCGAGAATAGCGTTGAATCGAAAAAATCAATTTATAATCGAATCGTGACCCCAAGAATCGTTATTGAATCGAATCGTGGGACACCCAAAGATTCGCAGCCCTATTGGGCGCACCAGATTATAAGGCGCACTGTCAGTTTTTGAGAAAATGAATGTCGTTGTGGCTTGTGCAGCCCTTTGAGACACTCGTGATTTAGGGCTATATGAGTAAACTTTGATTGATTGATTGAAATGATTTTAAGTGCACCTTTCGTCCCAAAAATACGGTACATCAACTAAGTAGCACCACCTATTATTTTTACCTATGCATTTAAATAGACAATGTTCCCAGTCATTAATTAAAACACCATAGGGTATCCCCCAACTTTCCAATATACTTGTGGCAGTTAGGGTGTGGCTAAGGGGGGCGTGGTCAGTATGACATTATCATATAAATTGCATTGTGGGGCGATATAGCACGGTTGATAGATTGGCCGTGCCAGCAACTTCAGGGTTGCAGGTTCGATCCCCACTTCCGCCATCCTAGTCACTGCCATTGTGTCCTTGGGCAAGACACTTTACCCACCTGCTCCCAGTGCCACCCACACTGGTTTAAAAATGTAACTTAGATATTGGGTTTCACAATGTAAAACGTTTTGAGTCACTCAAGAAAAGCGCTATATGAATATAATTCAGTTCACTTCACATAACCGTCGATGATACATAAATTTAGTATGTAAAAGGATAAAAAATGTGCATCCGTTCGTCCATTTGTTACCACTTGTCTCTCTGCGTCAAGATGGTGGGGTAGGAGGCTGTAGCCTATCCCAGCTGCACTCGGTCGGAAGGCGGGGTACACCATGGACAAGTCGCCAGCTCATGCTGGGCCAACACAGATAGACAGACAACATTCACACTCACATTCACACACTATTTAGTATTGCCATTGAGCCATGTCTTTGGAGGTATACATTTACAAACAATTCTATGTTTTTAGTAATTGGTTTTAAAATGAATGCAGTTGAGATAGGCTCCAGCACCCCCTGCAACCCCGAAAGGGACAAGCGGTACAAAATGGATGGATGGATAATTGTTCTTATATTGTACAAATAATTTTGCAAAATTTTTTATATAATTATTACTATTGTATAATGTAACACAGGCCGTATATCAGTGGCGGCTGGTAGAGTTTCAAGTAGGGAAAGTTAATATTCAGCTGTTGTCTAAACATGAGTACAGTCTCCAATAACAGAATAAAATATATAAAGATGTTACATTTTACAAATAAAAGTTACTTAAAAGATTGTAAAAAGCTCCATATCAACAGGAACAACGGAATGAAATTTGAAAAATACTCAAGCAGTGTTTTATATTCCCAGATCGCTGCTTCGCTCATTTTGCTGCCAGTCAAAAAGGGATTCAGCCTAAGACAGATCATCCAATCATCACGCGGAAGCTTGATGTCTTGGCCAGCCGAGGCCGAATCCACTTCATTCACTTTTACAGACACTCTCCATCCGCGGGCGGAGCAGAGCTGAGCATTTATCCAATGGCTGTCTAGTTTGGCTGCAGTGGAACAACCCAGTCTGAGCTCCAAAAGGAATGAGAAGAAATTAGTCGCGTCAGCTGCAGCGAAAGTAGCTGATTCTGAACATCATTTTAACGCATTCTAATGCATAATTAGTCAAAGAAATAGATACAAAATTATATATTTAACAACTTTTTTTATTGTTTAGGGGAAGCTGAACTTTTCCGGCAGTCTTAGAGCAATCGCCAATACAGTCTCCCATCCCCAGCAGGTATCGTAGGTGAACATGTTAGAACAAGGCGGGTAAGGGAAATAGGCAAGTCAGAACTTTTCGGGATGGAGTGCAAAGCGTTTTTCGGTGGCCGAGCTTTCGGTGCATCACTATACTGCGGAAATAATAGGCTATATATCCATTCGTACATTGTATTACTTCAGTTTGTTTCAACGTAAAAGACCATTATTTTCAAGGTGTGGCGGATTTTACTTTGCCGCGGCACCGCGCCACGATCAATTAGGGAAAACCCAGCACCATGTCCAATTGTTGGCCCACGAACGCCCCCTAAAGGGTCAGCTAAAAATATCTGTTTCTCAGCTGTGGTCCGTCTGTATTGGCCGCATCAATACTCCGTTGTAATGCACTTTCTTACCATATGTGGTGAAAGAAACACATCTGGAGCTAAAGTCATAGAGAAGTCTCATAAAGTGGTGAAACTGTATTTTGATTTCCACTTAAAGTTTTGGACAGTTCAGTAAAGGAACATACAGTATTTGTTCTTTAATTTAGTTGAATTTAGCATAACATAATTGTATATAAATACATTCAGTTATTTATTAGTCCCTTCCATTGCAGTATGTTGGTTAGTATTAATGTTTGGTTGAATATAATTTGGCAGGACGACTAATTCAGTGCTAATATCCTATGTAGTGGAAAAGTTGGTCAAAAGGGTTAAGAGTCCCTGCATTGTCTTTGACTAGAGACTATTTCAGAGTAATACACATTAAACCTAACCGATCTTGTGTATATGCTTGCATGCTGATTAAGAAAAATCAACAATATCAACCTAGTCTAGCAATGACAACAAGTAGGGCTGTCTTAGACTAAGGTTTTTCATAGTCGAATCGTCAGATTTTTTCCAAAATGGATGGCAACTTGACTCTGTGCTAAACGTTTTTCTTGTATTCTAGGAACCACAAATAAAAAGATCTCATTTGTGACTTTTTTCACCTCGAAAAAGGCAAAAACACAAATAAACATGGCATAGATTGGATAGTTAGAAAGGTCTTCGGCTAGGCATGACTGGGCTCAGCTTAGGCTCTGGCGGAGCGCTGAGAAGATGATAAAACTTGACTATCCAGAGGAAATAATCATTGTAACAAGATTTTTTGTTGGTGAATCTGTGGAATGATCATTACTGTTGCCAGAGGGAGGCAGTGAAGGAGACTTCCTGCCCAATCAAACTGGTTGACACTAGATTACGTCGTCAGGTTCATTTTCCGGTGAGTCCCACCAGGAGTGCTGGTGGTCGTCTGGTCTGGCTTTGGTGGTCATC
Organism: Nerophis lumbriciformis; assembly: GCF_033978685.3. Classification (NCBI taxonomy): domain Eukaryota; kingdom Metazoa; phylum Chordata; class Actinopteri; order Syngnathiformes; family Syngnathidae; genus Nerophis; species Nerophis lumbriciformis. Next base: position 16,137,108 of record NC_084556.2, on the reverse strand, counting down.
CGGTCTGGTGACGGCGCGACCAAACGGGCCTTGTGTCCCCCCTCTTGAAACATCCTCCCAACACACAAACTGTACGCTTGTACCACTTTTTCCGGAAGAATGAAGTCTGCTTGTTTTGCACCTATTGATTTTTTCTTACATTCTCAGGCATTTGGAAGAGTGATAATATAGCAATTGCAAGTTGTTGCTATTGCACTGTTCTTAACAAACCAGAGAGTGCATATTCATCTGTACAAATAAAACATTTCCAAGCATACAGTATATGAGATAATAAATGATGTCAAGCCTAGCTGCAAGACTTACCTAATAGTCGGTTGGATCTATTTCCCCATCACAAAGGATACCACCTCCACCCATATCATATGTCATTAGCATTGTGAGATAGAATTCTGATGCCTTCCAAAGCATGAAAAGCATGCAGGTGGGGAAAAAACTATTGTTATAGACTCCCTGCTGCCTGTCACAGCACTGCAAAATGTATGCCTGCCTGTGTGGGCTTCACAGCATCTATCTGTCCATCTGTTTTCTATATCGATAGTCATCCTGTGCCTGTTCAGTTTTTGCTAGCCTATGCCAGTTGACTTTGGGTAGGAAATCATCCCACGCCATCTGCATGAGAATCTACTATATGAAACACTACTCCAAAAAACAGCCTGTCAAGCTCAATTCAGTTTAGTTTGATTTATTAAAGCAGCAGCTAGAACAGAACAAAATGCTTACCTTGGGCAATTTCTCTAAATGGTAAGGTCAGAACATCCTTTTTTACATACAAAAATAGTTTTCCATCATGCTTCTTCCATTTTGATCACTGTGTTTGTTCACTGAAGTCTTATAATTGAGTCTGTTGGCAAGTAATCCCAGAAAATACAACGATGTTGGGTAATTGGTGGTATGATGGCAATGACACACTGTCATGGCTGCTTATGTTAATCACTATACAATAGAAGCATGCGAGTCATCAAACATCCAATTAGGTTGTCAGGCTCACATTTAAAACAGCATGATGTATTTTCCGTCAAATAATCTAAATCGTATTTATTGTATATTCCTAAAGCACCGTGCTGAGACGTTGGTTGTACTGTGAATATATTGTGAACTAATGCCTCCTTGACTGTAAATGCATGTTATCGACCAAAATAAACACATCTTTGTTTAGAATTTTTGTGGCGTAATGCACTTCCAAATTGGCAGAGCAGCTCAGCTTCATATCCCTTCGTTAAATAGTATGAGAGAGATAATGAAGCAGCGAGTTTGCTGCCCAAAAAAGCTTCCCAGTAGGACTTGTTTATATTATTCTAAACAAGCCTGTTATTCTTATATGAAGCACCCCGCCAATTGGATTTGATAAATCTAAGTCTTAATGTACAATTTCCACTTTTGTTTTCTCTCTAAGGAGATGGTATAAAAAGTTGGACATTACTGCAAATAAGACTGAATGAATGCATAAAAAGGGAAGATGATCCATTGATGCCAGGCTAATTTATCTCTTCTGAACCCAGCTCTTGTTCACATTCTGGTTTGGGTAAGAAAACAATGGATTATTTGATTATATTACAATTATTTTGATTGTGCAGAATTGATTATGTCCTGATGCAAAATGGAGTGCACTACATGGCCGCTGAACCATCCCTGATAATTTGCTGTATTTTTCAACTAAACTACAGATAGCAACATATAGTACTTTAGTTTACTAGACAAACTGTATGTCTTGTGGCATCTACACAAAATGCAATGTCACAGAACCAGCTGCTGTTGATACGTTATGTAGTTTTACAAACCCCCTTTCCATATGAGTTGGGAAATTGTGTTAGATGTAAATATAAACGGAATACAATGATTTGCAAATCCTTTTCAACCCATATTCAATTGAATGCACTACAAAGACAAGATATTTGATGTTTAAACTCATAAACTTTATTTATTTTTTTGCAAATAATAATTAACTTAGAATTTCATGGCTGCAACACGTGCCAAAGTAGTTGGGAAAGGGCATGTTCACCACTGTGTTACATCATCTTTTCTTTTAACAACACTCAATAAACGATTGGGAACTGAGGAAACTAATTGTTGAAGCTTTGAAAGTGGAATTCTTTCCCATTCTTGTTTTATGTAGAGCTTCAGTCGTTCAACAGTCCGGGGTCTCCACTGTCGTATTTTATGCTTCATAATGTGCCACACATTTTTGATGGGAGACAGGTCTGGACTGCAGGCGAGCCAGGAAAGTACCCACACTCTTTTTTTACGAAGCCACGCTGTTGTAACAACACGTGCTGAATGTGGCTTGGCATTGTCTTGCTGAAATAAGCAGGGGCGTCCATGAAAAAGACGGCGCTTAGATGGCAACATATGTTGTTCCAAAACCTGTATGTACCTTTCAGCATTAATGGTGCCTTCACAGATGTGTAAGTTACCCATGCCTTGGGCACTAATGCACCCCCATACCATCACAGATGCTGGCTTTTGAACTTTGCGGCGATAACAGTCTGGATGGTTCGCTTCCCCTTTGGTCCGGATGACACGATGTCGAATATTTCTAAAAACAATTTGAAATGTGGACTCGTCAGACCACAGAACACTTTTCCACTTTGCATGAGTCCATTTTAGATGATCTCGGGCCCAGAGAAGCCGGCGGAGTTTCTGGATGTTGTTGATAAATGGCTTTCGCTTTGCATAGTCGAGCTTTAACTTGCACTTACAGATGTAGCGACAAACTGTATTTAGTGACAGTGGTTTTCTGAAGTGTTCCTGAGCCCATGTGGTGATATCCTTTAGAGATTGATGTCGGTTTTTGATACAGTGCCGTCTGAGGGATCGAAGGTCACGGTCATTCAATGTTGGTTTCCGGCCATGCCGCTTACGTGGAGTGATTTCTCCAGATTCTCTGAACCTTTTGATGATATTATGGACCGTAGATGTTGAAATCCCTACATTTCTTGCAATTGCACTTTGAGAAACGTTGTTCTTAAACTGTTTGACTATTTGCTCACGCAGTTGTGGACAAAGGGGTGTACCTCGCCCCATCCTTTCTTGTGAAAGACTGAGCATTTTTTGGGAAGCTGTTTTTATACCCAATCATGGCACCCACCTGTTCCCAATTAGCCTGCACACCTGTGGGATGTTCCAAATAAGTGTTTGATGAGCATTCCTCAACTTTATCAGTATTTATTGCCACCTTTCCCAACTTCTTTGTCACGTGTTGCTGGCATCAAATTCTAAAGTTAATGATTATTTGCAAAAAAGAAAAATGTTTATCAGTTTGAACATCAAATATGTTGTCTTTGTAGCATATTCAACTGAATATGGGTTGAAAATGATTTGCCTATCATTGTATTCTGTTTATATTTAAATCTAACACAATTTCCCAACTCATATGGAAACGGGGTTTGTATATAGTGATGTATAAGGATGTCCCGATCGCAATTTTTGGCCTTCAATCCCGATCCAACTTTTTGGCCTGAGATCCAATCCGATTTCAAGTCCTCATCTAATACTTTGACAATAGATTTTACAACTAAAAATGGTTAATAGCAAGTATTGTAACTAAAGTAATCACAATAACACATTTTATAAAGCTTATCTTATTAAATTTAAAATGTGCTAGTATTGTTTTAAATCAGATCATGTATTAAATGTGTGGTATTGAATGCTACATGCAATATGTTTTAACAAAATAATGTGGCTAGTGCACAAATGACGAAACAAAAGCAACAACTACTATTGGCTCTTATTTATATAATTTGGGTCTTGTCTTCAAAGCCTTCCTGTATACAGAGACTTATTCCCTGAGTTTGTTAACAATAAAACAAGTCCCAAAATGATTTTGTAATATTAGGAACAAGAAAAATAAAAATGTAGATTTAGTATTGTTTATCTAGTGATACTATACACTAGGTATTGATAGTATTGGCATCTAGATTGATCACCCCTACTTTACATTTTCACTTTAGCTGTTAGCTTCTTGTGTCGTCTTGCTTGGTGTGTGTGTGTGTGTGTGTGTGTGTGTGTGTGTGTGTGTGTGTGTGTGTGTGTGTGTGTGTGTGTGTGTGTGGGGGGGGGGGTGCGTGTAGCAAGCTTAGCCATTCCTTTTCCTCCTGTCCTCCAGTGATACAATTGGAAAAAAATGAAGTTTTTCCGTCAGAGTCGCGGGGATTAGTATCTGTGGATAGTTCGTTGCAGGCAGCTAGCTCTTAAATTCGAGCCTCCTGGAATTAATGCGACTCCTGCATGTGTGTAACAAGGAATATGTAAATGTAATTGTGTCTACCTGAGCGTGCATATCTTTTGAAGGAATCTTTCACATTAGTACAGTCTTTAGCCATGTAAAGACTAGGACACAGCTGCGGTAAACATTGGCTGGGCTCTGGAGCTCATCTGCCGATCGCAGATCAGTTTAAAAAGGCAACTATCGGCCCCCGTTCCTATGCCATGATCGGAATTAGAACATGTCTAGTGACGTTTATTTGGTCATTTCCGTCTGCGGTTCCAATGTTTTAAATTGTTTTGTTACAAACCATTTAAGACGTATTAAAACATTTTAAAACATACATATACAGTAGCAATGTAGTCATTTCAAATGGCATTTGTCAAATAGTAATTTGTTAATTTTCCATTAGTTGATCAAAGAAATAGAGTCTTTACCGCCAGCAAAAATTGAGAAATATGGACATAAAGTTTGTAAATGTCTGTGTATGCATGCATGCATGCATCTGACATCTTTGTAAGCGTAGAATTAAAAGGGATTAGCGTGTGGCTAATCACCCACTCCATTCTTTGACAAACCATGCGTCACTAATGTCGGAAGTGAAGAGGCAGACTCAGTCAATCACCTTTTGAATGATAAAACTTCCCAAGCTGCGGTTATTGTCTTTTTCTTAGGGAAACAAAATGATTAAGGGAAGCTCCCACGACAAATTGGCCTGCGTTTGTCCCCCCCAAACATGAATAAGCAAATAAGTCAAGTGTGTTGATGTAGCATGCAGTTGAACCTCGCGTGCTATCCAGGTTCATGTATCATGCTCCCTCTTAACAAGCCTTATCCTTGATAATGTTCTTTTCATGTTATGTGCCCTTTCATCTGACAGCTTCTTTTCATACAAATCCCTGCGGGCCACAGTGGAGAGACTCGCAAGAACGTGTCACAGTAATCATTTTCTTGAGCCGAGATAAAGATACGGTCACATCGTCGCTCTTCCTCCCTCCGTCCCTCTGCACTCCCTGCCCCGCCACCAATATTGTTTGGGGACCCTGCGTCTGCTCCTGACAGAAATGAATTCAGCCAAAGCGAAGTCAGCCCATATTGCGGCGCAGAGGCACTCACATCCTTATGTTGTGTGCAAGCCGCACGCGCACATACAAATGCACGCTGAGATTGTAGACATTGCAGACAAATCCACTCTTGTTTGGAATTACATTTGCTCAGATGGTATGGACTGTAGAGGTTTACTGTTTGGTCTTTTCGGTCATTGCTGAGCTGACAGGAAGAGTACAATCCCAGAGAATACATGGATGCTAGGTGAAATACCCAAGGAGAACTACAGATCTTTCTCCCACCGAAAATCGAAGGCCTATAAATAGGGACATACCACAAATTCTCTCCTCACCTCTCTTTAGTACATCATTGTGTAAATCATTGAAGGGAGCATCATTTCACTGTCTAAACAGGAAATGAAGCCAAATCCACACATAATCCAGCGGCTCGCACCGCCTTCCACTCTTATTCATCCTTACTAATCACAACTGTAATTCAACAGAGTAATCCCTGAAATGAGAAGCATCCATCTATACGCTGATGCTAATTTCCCCCTTGAGGCACTCACATTGCATTTTCAGACACACAGTTGTTATATTTCGCTTTAAAAATGCTTTAACATAAGGCCGTTGCTGGGTTAGCAATACGCTCCAGACCTCATCCAATTTGGAGATCAACTGGAATTTTGTAAAACCGATACGCCGTGAAGGTCAAACAAAACTTCAGAAAAACAAACACAGCAAAAACACTTCAGCTCAGTGATTATCTAAAAGAATAGGTATGCTAGTGTGTTTTGGGAAAAAAGCAGCCACAAAGTTTAAAATGTGTTTTAATTTCCAAGAAAGTCAAACTCCTCAGCATCTTTTCAAAGATGGCTGCTCTGTGTGTAAGCAAAATTAGAAGCTCCTGTAATATCTGTTATTAGCACTTCCGACTAGTTTTTATCGTACTTGTCTCATTTGCAAGTACTATACTATACTGTATTATTTAGTAGACTTTGCATGCAGTTTAAATTCTATACGTTAGCTGGCAGGAGTGTATAGACAATGATGTGTTGCCTTAGTCAGGAAGTAATCTTTGCCATTAGGTTGAATGTGCGAGCCTTTTCTATTGTTAAGCCCTAAATATTGGTATTTATTACACACCAGCTGTTCGATTGTAACGTCCATCTAAGTTGTAGTTTTGATTACCAAGTTTGAAAGTGTTGAAATCGCCATGTAAAATTGTTAAAGGGGAACATTATCACCAGACCTATGTAAGCGTCAATATATACCTTGATGTTGCAGAAAAAAGACCATATATTTTTTTAACCGATTTCCGAACTCTAAATGGGTGAATTTTGGCGAATTAAACGCCTTTCTATTATTCGCTCTCGGAGATCGGGAAGCAATCCGCCATTTTCTCAAACACATTACAAACACCGAGTCAAATCAGCTCTGTTATTTTCCGTTTTTTCGACTGTTTTCCGTACCTTGGAGACATCGTCGGTGTGTTGTCGGAGGGTGAAACAACACGAACAGGGACGGATTCAAGTTGCACCAGTGGCCCAAAGATTCGAAAGTGGCAAGAAATTGGACGTTTGTTCCGCACACTTTACCGACGAAAGCTATGCTACGACAGAGATGGCAAGAATGTGTGGATATCCTGCGACACTCAAAGCAGATGCATTTCCAACTGGACTGGACAGATCAGCTTTCAGGAAAAGAGAGCGGATGAGGGTATGTCTACAGAATATATTAATTGATGAAAACTGGGCTGTCTGCACTCTCAAAGTGCATGTTGTTGCCAAATGTATTTCATATGCTGTAAACCTAGTTCATAATTGTTAGTTTCCTTTAATGCCAAACAAACACATACCAATCGTTGGTTAGAAGGCGATCGCCAAATTCTTCCTCGCTTTCTCCCGTGTCGCTGGCTGTCGTGTCGTTTTCGTCGGTTTCGCTTGCATACGGTTCAAACCGATATGGCTCAATAGCTTCAGTTTCTTCTTCAATTTCGTTTTCGCTACCTGCCTCCACACTACAACCATCCGTTTCAATACATGCGTAATCTGTTGAATTGCTTAAACCGCTGAAATCCGAGTCTGAATCCGAGCTAATGTCGCTATACCTTGCTGTTCTATGTGCCATGTTTGTTTGTATTGGCATCACTGTGTGACGTCACAGGAAAATGGACGGGTTTATATAATGATGGTTAAAATCAGGCACTTTGAAGCTTTTTTTAGGGATATTACGTGATGGGTAAAATTTTGAAAAAAACTTCGAAAAATAAAATAAGCCACTGGGAACTGATTTTTAATGGTTTTAACCCTTCTGAAATTGTGATAATGTTCCCCTTTAATGCTAATTAGTAGAGTCCGTGTGGTAGAGATGCGCGGATAGGCAATTATTTCATCCGCAACCGCATCAGAAAGTCGTCAACCATACGCAATCCACCCGATCTAACATTTGATCAGAACCGCATCCGCCCGCACCCGCCCGTTGTTATATATCTAATATAAACGATGCAAGGCATTAGTGAGGTTATAAAGCTTTTGCCTGTTAAAGAAAGGAGACTGATCCAATGCAGCATTCGCGTGCCACGCTGTCACGACCCAGACGCACACCAGTGCGCAATCATATGGGAGCCGCGCTGAGCGCACCTCCAAGCGCGTCTCGCTGCCGGCGACGGCCGGGTATATGGGCCCGACGCTCCAGCGCCATCCATTTTCAGGGCTAGTTGATTCGGCAGGTGGGTTGTTACACACTCCTTAGCGGGTTCCAACTTCCATGGCCACCGTCCTAGCTGCTGTCTATATCAACCAGGGTGAGCCCCACCCCTTTCGTGAGCGCACTGCGCGCGGAGTGACCCCTGTTACGCACCCCCGGCAACAGGGGTGGCGGGCAGGTAAGCTGCGCGGGCGGAGCGCGCGGAGTGACCCCTGTTACGAGCCCCCGGCCACGGGGGTGGCGGGCAGGTAAGATGCTTACATGCTGCGCGTGACGCCGGCCGCGGCGAAGGCGAACGAGGCGGGGTATCGGTGCGGTGGGCGCGGTGGTGACCCTGGACGTGCGTCGGGCCCTTCTCGCGGATCGCCTCAGCTACGGCTCCCGGTGGGGCCCTCTCGGGGGAAGGGGCCTCGGTCCCGGACCCCGGCGAGGCGTCGGGGGCCTTCTCCACTCCGTAAAAGTGTCCATCTCTCTTTTTTTTTTTCTTCTGTTGTGGCATATGCTGCAGGTGCCTGCTCGTTTTTCGTATGTGGGTAACAACATTTAACTATGTATATATATTTCCCAATTGGTTTAACTGCCACCCGCCTGAATCTATTTAAAATCTAATTTTTTTAAATTTCAATCGCCCGACCCGACCCGACCCGACCCGCTGATAAAATCTAATTTTTTAAAATTTAATCCGCCCGATTCGCGGATAATCCGCGGACTCCGCGGTTGTGCCCGCAAACCGCGCATCTCTACCGTGTGGACATAACCTGAAAGTGTTGCACCATTTTTTGTCAGGTATCTCCAAAGCCCGATTTATTTTACTTTGTTTTTGTTTTATTTAGTTTTATCATACAGTGATTTGCGTATCTTCATATATGTTACATACAGTTAAACATTTATTTTCTTTTTGGATAATTCAAAGATTAATGTACTTTATTTTAGCGTAATTTTCATTTAACATGCATCATCCAAGAATGTGAATGTGCTCGACTTTGAGTGTTCTTCTGTATGTAGGATTGTTTTTCAGACAAAAACATCCATGGATCATCTCTAATTCAGTCTGATGCGTCTTTTGGGACCAAATAATTTATTTTACATTATGTTATAGAACCTATAAAAGTTAACTATCGTCATTGTTTGACTTTGGAGCTTCTACTCTATTCACACATGTCATTACGTATGCTAGCTTTGGCTAAGTGATACAGCTCTTTTAATATATTTCAAAATAGGGATTTAGCAGTGAATTGCCTAACAAGTTCCGACACAATATTAAAATTGAGTTATGGGCATGATACTAATTGAAAAGTGGGATTTATTGCACTTGCACTATCACTATCTGTACTTGTTTTAGCGCCTAGAAGTAGCTAAAGCTAATTGAAATATAATTCCCCGAAGACACATGTTCATGTTAATTGACTTTCTGTGCGCGCCCGTGTTTCCGTTGCTCTATGTGTGTAATGGAGTAGAGGGGCTGTGTTTCTTTGTACTCGTATTGTTGCCCGAAGTAACGCGCTAGTCGCCTGTCTAATCAACAGCTGGAGCCCACCCCCACTCACTTCTTAATTCAACCTTCGAAAGCGGCTCTGTTTTGCCTGTGCCACTATTCTCTACGTACATGTAATGTAATAAAATCATACAGCTGTAATTGACTAAAACTCGATAGAGCTGATCCTTCCGCTTGGCGCAGTCCCAGTGCTGCTTTAGACTGTGAGAATGTGACCAACAATAGGCTTTTTGACAAGTTTAGGAGGATACCTTGCAAAGTTCCTCAAAACCAAAGGGAAAACTATTTATATTTAAGGACCGCAATTAAGGGATTACTTAAAAGTAGAGGTGTTGTATTTCACCAAAGTTCAATAGGTTTCAATAGGTTTCCCACCATCAACCTCTCCCTGTTGTTGTTCTCTTCATATCCATTGACATGGGAAGACATTTGTTAGGCTACTGTTTTTGTATTGCTTAATTGAGAGGGATATTATTTCTCAGAATGGTTTGAAATAGGGACAACAATTATATAGTAATCCTTTTTCAAAGTAAGGCACAGTAAACCTTCCTTCAGATAATATAATATGATTGGGGCCTCCCCTTTAACCCTAAAACGGATTTTCTGTCATACATTTTTTTCTGTTTTCTTCTCACCTCAGACTTGTATGGTTTATGGGTTAAGTTTATTTCGAACATGCATACAACTACAACTTGATACAGTACATCACAATTTCCAATTTTTCTTATTAATATGTTCGAAAAGGAGTACGAAGAAGCAGAGCTTATTTGATCCAACCCCTTTTTCATTTCATAGCAATTGCTAACACCTTTGTACACTTCCTGTTCTCAATCTGTACACAATTTACTCAATGAATAAATAATAAATAGTGAAATAAGTTGTAGGAACTTAACACAAACCAGCTAATTTTTCCTTACAAACATTACTGAAGTTTTATCAACTATGTTTTTCTTTATATTCTAGAATTGCTTTATCAAGAGTTTGTTTATTTGGAATTCTTGTTGATTACACATTTAATTTGGTCTGTGCGAAAATGTTCTACAAAGTTTAACTTAGGCGTGGCCTGAAAACAAATTTTTGCTGGACAATATATTGTCCCACAAATTATTGTTGATAAACAATGTTCCTGACAACATTATGTAATGTAATCATAATATACTGTATATAGTAATAATACTAATGCAAGTAAACCTTTCAAAGACAATAAACCTTTTTCTCATTAGTATTGTTTACTATTGTAAATGGAAGGTCAAGAACTTTTAGTTATTGTTAGATTAATTGATTTATTGACTATTGGCCCAGGCCTTGTTTAACTTCTGATTCTGAGAAAGTCTGTTCTCTTAAAACACTATTGGTAGCATATGCTAGTGTACTATTTAGTCGGTGATATACTGTCAGTCTTTTCCATATGTTAATTTACTTGGGGTGGGCTACAACAAGTAAAAGTTTAGGGCAGGGGTCCTCAAGTACAAATCTTGAAGGTCCACAAATGTTTTTTTGAAACAGGCTGGGTCCGTTTATTATCGGTCAAGCTTATATAATAGCAGGAGGTAGGTAGTTTAACATTTTCTTAAAATTAACAAAAATAAAATAAATATCCAATAAAATACATGAAATATTTTCTTTGAAACAAAAATAAATAAGAACTTTGAAAAAATGTGTCCTCTGCATTCGACCCATCCCTTGATCACCCCCTGGGAGGTGAGGGGAGCAGTGGGCAGCAGCGGCGCTGCGCCCGGGAATCATTTTTGGTGATTTAACCCCCAATTCCAACCCTTGATGCTGAGTGCCAAGCAGGGAAGAATGCTGGTATGAGCTTTTAAACATAACCCATTAACTGCTGCCAATCAAATGGTGAATAAGATACTCTTTAGGGTTCATATGTTTGTAAATCTGACTGTGTTGAAGTCAGTGCCTCACCAGCCATCAACCTCACCGCACGTTACTGTTCTGTTGCTATTTGTTGTTGTGTCATAGATTTAACAAAAATCTTGCTTGATGTTTCATATGGCTTTTTCAGCCTTGTGATTTCTTTTTTTCTTAGCTCTGAATCATGAGGAAATGTCTCTTCAAATTCGCGGTGCTCTTTCAGATAGTGACGTTTCAGATTTTCACTTTTCACCAGAGCAACAGTAGTGTTGCATAGTAGACACATTGGTCTGGTACTTGCAGTAGGTAGGATGAAAACATATTGCTCTGTCCATTCTTCCTTGAAACGTCGGTTTTCCCTGTCCACCTTTCTTTTACCAGCCTGAGCCAACTTGGAGCATGCCATTGTGATTTGATTCACATTCAGTGACTGACAAGTGAACAGTTAGCGAAGTAGCGATACGAGACAACTGTGTGCCTGCAGCGAAAGGTTCCATGCACTGTGCACATGACCCAGGTGGTAACAGCCTATCAGCGCGTCGTTGTGAAAGAGATGACAACCCATACCCCGGAATTAGCCAATCAGAGTGGCGTTCTCTCGCTCTCACTCCGTCTCTCTCTCTTTCTCTCTCTGAGAGAGAGAGAGAGAGAGAGAGAGAGAGAGAGAGAGAGAGAGAGAGACGGAGTGAGTGAGACACGAGAAGTGTAAACGAAACGTAGAGATATTTGACTAAAAACAACAAAGAACGTTGACTTGCGCTAGCGATAACTCACAGATAAATACAATTATTATATTTTTTTATAATAATTATAATTATAATAATAAAAAAAACTTTTTCTTTTTTTTTTTTACTATAATTCGTGCTGGGTCCGGACGGACACGTCGCTGGGTCCGGACATGGACTGCGGTCCGCCTGTTGAGGATCACTGGTTTAGGGTCACCAAAAATAAAAAAATGGAAAACATTTTTATTTTTTTTAAAAGATTTTGCAAAACAGTAAGTAACACTTAACCTTCTCGTCAATACATGCACTTCCATCTCCTGCAATCATGTTCCTCAAAACTTTAACAACGTTATTTGCTTTAAAATGAAGAGTTTGATGTCTGAACTTCCATTGTTAGTTGGCACACACACACACACACACACACACACACACACACACACACACACACACACACACACGGGTATGTGTGCTGCATGAGCAGTACAAAGTTAGCCATCAGTGTTAGTTTCTACAGACTTTGATGAATATATGCCTGTAAGGACAAATACACATGCTGTTTTATATAATGTTTCTTCTGGTAAAATCTCATTTGATAAACATTTGTACAAGTTTGTTCTGATAATTTTCGTTACCCTGTCAATGAGCTGGTCCATTGTACGTTAGCTTTAAGCTAGTGGCATTAAAGCCAACCTTCATCCTGTATAATTGTATTGCTGTTTTCAGTTTATAACAAACAGTAATGTTGATTTAACTTGATTCCGGAATTACAAGTGCCGTTCCGTCTTCTAATCGTCCATAGTGCTTCTAATCTCATGGATTCTTCATTCATCACTCCAAGCAACGTTTGTATGTTTTACAGTATAACTAAAACAATTCATACTTACTAAACCGTTCCATGTGTGTAGTCCGTATGAATGTTTTCATGCATATTGGTACATGCTATTGTAATGTAATGATTCTAGCGTTGTTAGGATTATCTCGTGTCTGTGTTAGTATTATTACCTTTCAATGGCGTTTTGTTTGTATTGTTCCAGTTTCACAAATTCCTCAGTAAATTCACCAAAACATCTCCATAGATTTATTGAGTCTGTTTAGTGGATTAGAGAGCTAGCTTATAAATACTCATAAAAGACCCAAACTTCATGAATGTTTTTGGTGACCGACAAGTATGTGCTCCAATCACTCTATCACAAAAAAAAAAGAGTTATAGAAATAATTGGAAACTCAAGACAGCCATGACACTATGTTCTTTACAAGTGTATGTAAACTTTTATTCAGGACCGTATGTATATATATATATATATATATATATATAAAAAAATATATATATATATATATATATATATATATAGATATATATATATATATGTATGTGTGTATGTGTAGGTAGATCACCTCGACTTGGTCATTTGAAAAGTAGCTCGCCTGCTGAAAAAGTGTGGGCACCCCTGACATAGATTAATAGTCAGATAACTGGCCGGATAGATAAAAGGATCAATGACCGAGACTTTGTTTAGAGTGTATCAATGTGAAAGCACCTAAAGTTTGCCCTCCATGCTGGGTTTGCTCCTGCAATGTGGGAGGGAAAATGGAATCAGGTGAGACAATTTATAACCGTTAAAAAACTAATTATCTCAGACCCTTGGCTCTGGTGAGCAAGCAACAGCATAAACAATTCGCCATGAGGGATTTCTCTTGTTCACTGACATTGTACTCTTTGTCCAAACTTGCATGGCGCATGAAACGACACAACCCCCACCCCGCTAAAATGCACCATCTGTCTGTGTATATATGCCACATTGCAAATCCATTAAATGCTCTTCGACATTATTCCTCCCCATCCTAAGTGGCTCACACCCCTGTTCTTACTGCCATTATTCCACTCAGCAGACAGTAACACTTTATATGTTTTTGTGGATCCTGCAGCTTGTTTCCAGTGGATATTGTTGCATAATTTTAGCGACCAATTTGTAGTTTTTTGTTATGTGAACACTGGGGGGGAGAACTTTGTACAACATGTAATGCATTGAAATTATTTTAGATGCTGACATTGTGTTGCAAACTATTTAAATTCAGGGGTAAAAACCTAAAGCAGGAATCTTTTATTCATTTATCATTGCAAAAATTGATTGCCTGCAGAGCTGGTTGGCCTTGGAGAAGGTTTGAATTCTCTTGATCCTTTTGTTTGTTTCTACATTGTATTGGCATTGATGCTGCTGAAGTAGAAGTTAGCAGATGGAATTGTAAAAGTAGCATTACACTTTGGAGGTGCAACTGCATTGTGCATGACATCACACCTGACCTCAACACCTAGTGCAAGGCCTCAGAAAGATCTAATGGTGTGAGTTTTGCTTTTTCTATCTCCTTATTAAAGTTAGGACATGACCCGTGTTGTATAGATATTTCTGTGTTTTATTATTGTAACGGTTTTATGACTGCTATGAGTTTGACCCCGGAACAGATAAGGGCAGAACCAGTTTAGTGTAAACAAAATGAAGGTACTGCAGATGTTTGATTGTTTATTTGTATTCCTCAAGATTCTGCCAATATAATACTTTAATCTTTTGTGATTGCTGCTTTTGTTGCCTTGTCTGAGCTTTCATAATTCTCCCTATTACCAAATTATATCTTTTTTTCCCCGTATGTATTAGCACGCTGGTTGAACACAGCGAGACACGCAAACTACTGCTCGAGTCTCACCAGGTTTCGGCTCGGTAGTTTTATAGCTAACTCATCTCCGGTTCTAATCAAAAACCTTCCCTCAACCCCTAAACCTCCTGCTGAGGAAACAAATAAGCTATTATGGTTTTAAATGGTCGCCAATTAAGGCTAATTTCAATGCCTGTCTTAAAGATGCTTTGTTTTTCTCTCCCAGAATTGTGATATGGAATCATATCCGAATCATATGTTGGAGATACAACAGATGCGTTCTTATTAGAAACCAGAACAATATCTGTTTTGTCTCAGCTCTCATCATGAGGAACAGTAGCACATGTTCTCCTTTATCTTCATCATTAGTGTTGGTCTCACAGTGAACTCAGTTACTCAGACCATTACTCTCCTACACACTAAACATCAGTGAGGGCACGCTGGAGGGACTTGTAATATACTACTATGTAACTAAAGTAGAATCCAGTACTACTGCAGAGTTGTTGCATTAATACTTCCTTAGTACTAGTGAAACGGAGGCCAGCCTATGCGGCTGTGCCAGTATGTACGTCAAAGAAACCTCACTCTTTTAACACCTTAAGAGCTTGCGGTAGACATCAAGTTGACAGCTCTAGTGCTCAGGACTCTCAATCAGGGTACACACGTTCGAGCCCCGGGCGGATTAGAAGCAGGGGCTGAACTAGGCGTGTTATATTAAGTTGTCATAAACGGCAATCGTACATTGGCACCTCAGATTTAGGGTCTGTGGTCTTGTTATTCTAACAATTTAAACATATTAATTCATGAATTAACACGTTTTCATGCAGAGCCTCCAGGCAGTGGGAAAACGCTAAAATGTTCTATTGATTACATCAATTATATTATGTCAAATCATGCAAATGCATTTTCGTTTAAATCTGTTAAAATGTTCAAATTAATTCTCCTTCATCTGTTAATTGCAACACTGGCAACAGGAGCCCAGAACATGCAAATAAAGCATGTAAGTAACATTTATTGTTCATTTTCTGCAAAGTGGATCAAGGAAATGTAGTCCAATAGTCAGCAGTTGTACAGAGCCTCAGTCTCATTTACATGACATAAAGTCTCTAATTATAGCTGAGGTGTTTATTCACCTAAACTGCAAATAGGACAGAGTGTTAATTAAAAGCAGGCGATCATTGGAGACAGGGTTTTATCTCGAAAACTGTTTAATTCATTATATAGAACAAGTTCAATTCAAACTTAAAAAATGGAGTGCATGAGTAATTGGAACATGGTCATGTTATGCGCAACACAGCTATAACAAGAACCAAAGTTGTAGTAGTTCTGAGGAGCAAACTGCTCAGCCAGCTGTAATCCTTCAGATACGTGACTTATAAATAATAGTTGGCTACCAAGAGCAACATTATTAAGCACATGCAGAGGTAGATATAACTGATGGATGCTGACAAGTCATAATACTTGAAAAGAAGCTAATCCCATTTTGTGGAGAAAATTAAAAGCTACATTAGGATGTTACCTACAGCCACAGACGAACATGTCAATGTCGTTTACCTGGATTCTGGCTGGGTTTTGTAAACCACACATTGAATAGATGTATCAATTGGAGAATTTACTGAGGTCTCATCATGTGGTAATGATCCATTTGTAGGAATGTATGCTATCTAAAAAAGCAGTAACACCAATAATTTGATAAGAATTAAACACATTCTGGTGAAATTTCACACACAAGCTATTTCATTCATTCCCTAAACAAATTCATCACAGTGACTTCTTCTGTCATTTAGCTAGATATACAGTATCCAGTTCAAATGGAGCAGCTAATGCTAATCTGTGCTAATCCCCTAAAAAGCACCCTCAGAGCAAAATTATCGCGCCGCTCTGTAGTTGGGATGTATCGTGGAGAAGAGGGTGATGGGGAACATTGTAAACGTCTTCAAGACAAATGTAATCATAGTGGCTTGTTCACATAAATCCTCACACCAGCGGTCACCTTTTAATGCTTACACACAGTGAGGTGATAGAGCTGAAAGAAGACAATGTTGCATTAACTTTGGAAATGGTAGCCCGAGCAACAATCCTAAATCCTTGTTGTTAATGCACTGGTCATCCAAATCTGGACCTTATTTAAAGTGTTGCCATTTTTTTGGGTAGACCGTTAGGGCCAGTGCAAGTCCTAATTTTTTTTTTAATGAGGTGACCTGCTCTCTACCTAATCCTGTCGTCACCTTTAACCTCCATAGGCACTGGTACAGTCATTGAGTGATGTGTTTGTATTGCTTTTCATGATCATCCCTATGACAAAATGTAATCATAAAACTCACTTAGACCATCACACACGGCTTAGAAATATTTTTTCTGCTGAATAATTTCCGCAACACTGTGAAAAATGCTCACATGACAGCTACTAATAACATTGCGATGTATGACAAATTAGGAAATATGCTGTCAGGCGGGATTCACACTGCATATCCACTACACATGCTATCTATGCTCTATTTTTTATAACGGCAATCACACAATCGAATCATTAATACATAAGGATGAAACTGTTCACAAAATCTACGGTACGTTATCACGGTTTTGTGAGAGTTTTCGGCTTGGTTCCGTGTACATACATTGTTGTTCTTTTTAATACCCTGGAATGCCATGTATGTACACAAACTTATTTGAGCTTGAGACATCAGACCCTCCGAGCGAGACCCTCGAATGAGGCAGAAAAATGAACCTCGACTTACAAAACACAGAATATGTTATCCATGACCGAGCTGACAAATCTTAGGGTTTCAATCAGAGTTGGCGCACATATGCCTATATCTTGAGAACCTGACGATGTGTGACCATCAGTACATCAACGTTGCGGGGCTCCAAATGAAATGCTCCCTGAGAGAAGCGGCCATCGAGCCCAGTCCATCACAGAGCGAAACCAATAGGCCGTTTGTTCCCCCACAGCCCTGTCACCCACTTTTAATGTATAATATCTCTTCAGAGGTATTATTTAGCCCATATTTTAAATGTTGATCTGATTCTGAAAAAAATTAAACAAGGAAGTACTATTCTGAGAGGAAGGAATTAATTAGGGCTGCATCTAATGACTATTTTGATAATCGAATACTAATCCTCGGCTATCTTAACGATGAGTCAACTAATTGAATAATGAAGCGTACACATATTCAGTGGCTCTGATTTAGCCATCGGCTTTTAAATTTAGCTTGAGATATTTTTAGGCATGTTCTAACTGGCAATCAAGATTGACTTTATTCAGAAATATTTATTCCTACTGTAATTGTGCTCCTCATTAGGCTGTTACAAAAATAATAACACTATTAGACTTTTGTCCATCTAAAATGCTATTAACAACAAAGTATCCATTTGCCATTTGCAAAAAAACAAAAAACAAATCAACACCAAATCTATCTTACTTCCTCCAAAAGAAAAGACCATCTTTTGATGATGTGTTAAAACAGTTTCACACAGGTATCTTATTGATTAACTCCTGGCATTTTTAGCTAATAGACTAATTAATAGACTTCTTCTGCACAGCAAATTGAAGCTGCTTCACACTTGAAGTTCCTAACAAATACATAAAGTACATACATTGAAAGTTTATCTGTTGAACTTTGGATAAAATTATAGTTAAATCTGTTTTTCACACATCTTAGTCCCTCTGTTAGCTTACTAGCTAACAAGCTAACTAACTAACCACATCCTCTAGATGTCTGAAAAACTTCCTCTTTAAATGCTCCTGCATTACAGACGTACTGTCATTCAAAGAATCAGAATCAGAATCAGAAATACTTGATTAATCCTCAAGGGGAAATTCAAGGGGAATGCTGGGTCGGTTTCAGATTGGGCTCTTGAAACTCGATAGCCATAAGCACACATGAACATGCACACATAAACATGTTTCACTTTCTAAAGTTATTAATGTCTTTTATGTATTTTGAGTGTTATATTCCCATACTTTTCATGTATGTATTTACGCTGTTGTCACGGCGGCCGGAAAAACACAAGCAATGACCTCACTGGGGATCTGCTCATTTGAATACATTTGGTTGAAGTGTGTGTCTGTGTGCACATAGCTCACGTTTGTTCTCTCAGGTTATGTCTACACTAAGCCGGATAATCCCTTAAACAAATAATTATTTAGCCTAAGCATTTTGTTAGCCACACTAAACCATCGTTTAAGGTAACGCTCTTTGGATAAATTTTTACACGGAAAAGTGCGCCGTGTTTCTCTTGAATCTCCGCTCTTAGCTTTGTATGGACTCATTGATTGTTTACAAACTGAGTTCGGAGAGGAAGTAAAGTCAGAAAAAACGCGCCACAGCCAGCTTCATAACAACCGGAGCTAACCACTGGAAAGATGGAGGCGAGTCATCCAGACATGCCCATGTTTCTTATTCTTCTACATGTACAGACGCTTGTGGAAATCACACATGAATACCTTAAGTGAAGGAAAAGCGCGATTGCAGCTATTTCGGATATTACACATCTCAGACGGCAAGAGAACTTTCGAATGTTTAGGTCAGCTGTGATTCTACTTACCAAAAAACTTTGTCCATTTGTCGAAGGGGAGACAAGGAGAATGCGAGCTCCCGTGGATGTGATAAAAAAGGTAGCGTCGAGTGAAGACTATGGAAAACATTGAATGCATTTGGACTGGTAAAGCAGACTGTATTAGTTATTGTCCGCCATGTATGTCGCGGACTCAACGTCTAGGTCCATAGTATATAAAGTCACCAAAAACGAATGGACAATGAAGGTGAAGGTAAAAGAGTGAGGAGTGTCCTGACCAGATATCTAGATCCCTAGATTGATTTTTGTCAAATGTTCTTTGTCACAATGTTTACTTTCATGTGTCCATTAAAGATTTGATTAAGTCTCAGGTGTGATTCACTACAATAGGGCCCCACAGCACACTGGATTCCAGTTAATTGAAATACCACAACACTGGATATTGTTCAGATAAGTTGAATTGAATTTAAGAACTTGCACACAAAGCAACACTGGAGGTGACTATGACGTGCACATTTTCTGCGCATGCGTACTAGGTCGCGTAGCGCCGGTGGATGTGGGCGGGGGGGGGGGGGGGTCTTAAACAACCATTGTGTGTGTGGGGACAAGAATAAGGTTAGGTGGGATTTACCCTGGATAACCTTGTAAATCCAGTGTAGAATGAGCAATCACAGTGTAGAATGGGCTTCAAACTAGTTGCAGTTGAATCAACAGTACCTCTGCTGGTTACAGGTAGTAGTGCACTCTATTTTGCATAAATTGCTTCAAGACTGCAATCAACAATCAATTCCACACCAAGAACAGGATTCTTAATGTTTACTTAATTGGTTAAACGATTGTTGCGCCCATCCCGAGTCCCTGCTGTTATCTTTCTTCCATTGTAGTGAAAAAAAATAGCAGATCCCCTGTTACGTGTCCAGTTTTGCTGATGGCTACTTGTTATGGGAAGGAGCGGACAAACCTCAGTGATATAACAACAAGGAAAAGTAGATGCATCAAGTAGACAGCAGGCCGATCCATCAGGGATGCTGACAGGGATGCCTTGAGAGGTGTTGAAAGTCTAGGTTGCTTCCTGCGGCTTGTCTGGGATCCTTTCAAGACATCGACCTGGCCGTGGCTAGAGCCAGAGCTTTCCTGTGATGAGATGCGACGAGACATCGACAGGGCTAACAGCAAAAACATTGCATGTTGGAGTGTCATTGATTTGTTGAGGGATGCAAGATTTGAAGGGGTTGTTACGGGTAACAGGAGGGATTGAAGGGGGTAAGAGGAATTTACATCCGATCCTATGCCACAAGAAATGACTTCGGAATAGAGACAGATGATCCTGCAGTGTATGAAAAAATAATATCAACAGCAAAAACAAAATGGTACTTTAAAAGAACACGAGCCAGGCATGACACATGCAGTAAATGAGCCTTGACGTTGATTCAATCTTGGATTCAAAGTATACAAACTTGCAAATATGATCTCAAAAGTGTGACTAATACATTCATGTCGTTGGAATAATCCATTAGATTACTGATGAACAGGTTGGTAAACAAACACTTTTTTTTTCAATATTCTTACTACCTCCTCACAACATCTTAGATACCACTGTCTCTCTCTTCCCTATCTCCATGCTTCATTTCCGCCTTTACCCCCTGACACCATACCCTGGGGCTTTCATCTTGGCGGGGTGCTCTCCCTTTATGACAATCTTCCAATTGGCACACAAGCGCCCTTGTCAGACACCATTCATTGCACTTGCATAGATATGGAAAGTGTTTTAACGAGCACCGCCGAGTCTTGTGGTGTGGCAGAAAGTGCATACCGATGCAAAAGCAGATCTAGTGACTAATTTGGAAAGGCAGTGAAGTTGGAAGGCAGTCATTTAACATTTAACTACAACCACACGGAGGTGGCATGTAAGTAAATTCTGCTTTGCTGTTCCATCTGTGGAACGAGTGGACTTGCTAAGTTGTGGGGATGTAATTCTTTGGAGCTTTTTACAGAAGTAAAACTGTGACCATTCGTTTCAGACAGTATCAACACCATAGTCACAAAATAGACATTTCTGAATACTATAGAGCATGGTTATTCAACTAAATTGTTATAGGGTCCACATTTCGAGAAAGCTAAGGACCGGAGGCCTGTACTTTTCCCTTCACTATTCTTTTCATTTTAAGAACGAGCATTCTCTGTGGTCGACAATTTTTGGGGGTTTATTTCTTTTGTCATAGTTACGCATTTCAAAAAACAACTGCTGTGTTATGCAAAATACAAGAGGTATTTCGGAGGTTTAAAAACATGTAAATGCAAGGATCCGCCAATGTGTTTACACTGGTCCAAGTTTCTCTATAAAACAGGAGTACTCTAGTGTTTTTATTATCATATTTTTAGGACTATAAGGTAGGGCTGGGCAATATGGACGAAAAAGAATATCTCGATATATTTTTACTTAAACTCGATATTCGATATATATCTCGATATATTTTGTGATAAAAATATACATATAAAAGATATTCTTTTTTGACAGTGGCACTTTTATTAAAACCCAGTTAGTCAAGAGGGGTATTAACATCACAAAAAATAAACTGTTTAAATAGCACAGAATTACATAACATAAATAAATTAGAAAAACACAGAATATACATAAAATAGACAAATATTCTTTCTACTTAAAATAAATGACATAGCTGTGCAAATAATAATAATGTATCAAACTCAGATAAAAAATAAATTTTCAGGCACACACTTTTTAATTCCCAGCTCCTGTCTTGTTCTAAAACACCAATTAAAATACATTTTAGTATTTAGACGAGACATGTCTGACACAGTCATGTGTTTTCTTAAATGTGTATTCCACGTCTTCCTTGTCGAGAGCATGATTTGGGCTTACATGGTAAACAACTAAAATGAATGTTTTGGGCATTGTTTTGTCCAGACGCATACATTTGTCCAAATATGGCCAGGTAGACGCATTGTGGGTTACCTGGACGTCCTCTACATCGCTAAAAGAAAAATCTAAGGAAGAGAATCCCTCTGCCATCTTCCACTAGTTTTCTTAATATATAATTCGCCCGCTTGAATGTACCCTCTTCTCTTCTCCGACTTTCTCGTCTTCATTTGGGATGTCTGTTGTGATTTCCCTTCCTGGTTCCATGACCCGCCCTATCTTGCCTCTGATTGGCCTGTCCCTAATGTTTTGCCCTAATCTTAACCAATCGTGACTCATCATAGTAAACCAACCAACCAATCATGGATGTTCTTGTATGTAAACCAACCAATCATCATTCATGTTTCCCGTATATGTTGTTCCCTGCCTGCGGAGTTACACTAGTCCGCTTCTTTCTTTCTCTTCTTCCTCTCTCTTCTTTTGTAGCATGTAGGTTAGCTAACCGATACATGGGTCTAAAAATAGCTAAGCTACGGAAATCACACATAAGAGATACGTGTGGATTACCGGTAGATTGATGCCTGTTCGATAAATGACGGAAGCAAGTACTCGTAAGCAAGCAACAGCAAAGTGTTGATGTTTCATTGAGAATATAGAAAATTACACATGCCGCTCCAAAACCTGTCTAAATTTTTTAGTACGAATTTGGTAAGCTACGAAGCCGCACCGCTTGATGGAACGCAAAGCATTACGGCTACCGTAGTCAGACGAACTGTGTTTTGACATACGAGTATTATTATGGTGTGTTTAAGGACCCCAAAATGGCACCTATTTGGAAACACACTATCTGGAGTTGTGTTTCGCAATATTGTGCAAAAACAACTTACCTATTGGTACCTGCTTATGTGTATTTGGAAGTCCCGAGAATTTGCTCGCGTCAGCCATTGTAGTCTGCGCCGTTGTCAATAAGCTCCCGCTTTTATTCTATCCTCTTGTTGTGGGGCATTCATCCTCAGCTGTTGCCATTTCTAATATAAAGTAGAGTACAGTTCTAACCTACCTCTGTCAGTGGACTCGCTGTGGAAGTGCTTAAAGCGACAAGTACAACAAAGATGGTGGGGAGAAGACGCTGTCGAAGTGGAGCCACGTAAAGACCGACCAGTGGGCCCACAAAACGGCACATCCTTAGGAGACGGTCAGAAAGCGGCTTGAAGACGCTCTGTAAAACGTAATCTCTGCAACATTTTGACCAAATAACCACCATTACATATTCTGTAGACCACAAGGAAGTGTTTTAAATGTAGGGGAAAAAATTATAATAAGACCCCTCTTATGCGCCTTATAATCCAGCGTGCCTTTTGAATGAAAGTAGACCTGAATAGACCTGCTCATCGGCAGTGCACTTTATAATCCGGTGCGCCATATGGTTTGAAAAATACATTATATTTAGTTTGTTATAAAAGGCTTTTCCAAGCACTGCCATCTAAAAAGGCTTTTTTTCGCCTAACTGGGTAAGGGTGAGCAATTGCTGACATTAGTGGACTCTGAGTTATCATTATGTAACATCAGCACCTTGTTATTATTCTTTAATATGTGCACTTCATACTTCAAGTTTAAGCACAAAAATGAGGTTAAAAATTCTTTGTTTATGACATTTGGACATTAAATTGAATTTGTGTCCAAATATTGTGATCTTTTTTAAGGTTGATCAAAATTATGTATGTAATTAAAAGTCATTACCTGAGATTAATCTGAATTTTAAACTGTGATTTAAAAACAAATCATTTGGCAGCACTGGTATTAAAGTTAAAGTTAAAGTATCTATGACTGTCACACACACACTAGGTGTGGCGAAATTATTCTCTGCATTTGACCCATCACCCTTGGTCACCCCCTGTGAGGTGAGGGGAGCAGTGGGCAGCAGCAGTGGCAGCGCCCAGGGATACTTTTTAGTGATTTAACCCCGAATTCCGACCCTTGATGCTGAGTGTCAAGCAGGGAGGTAATGGGTCCCATTTTTATAGTCTTTGGTATGACTCGGCCGAGGTTTGAACTCACAACCTACCGATCTCAGGGCAGACACTCTAACCACTAGGCAATTATTAGGGATGTAACGATATGAAAATTTCATATCACGGTTATTGTGACCAAAATGATCACGGTTATCATTATTATCACGTTATTGAATGTGCTCAAAAAGTAAATATGGACACACTGAAATCTTTTGACCAAATTTAAAAACACACACTATTCTGAATGTTTTGCGTTTCTCAATCTTCACTGATAGTGTTTCCGTCTTAGTATTTTGTCTTTTTTTATTAACTATGCTTTTATTGTTTTAAATATTTATTTGAACTGTAGCACTAAGATGTCTTCAAATGAAAAGTGTGTAACAAATAAAATCGATAATTATTATTATTTATTATTTCTGGCGAGCGTTGTGTCCTACTTTGTTTAGCGGTCCTTGAACACACCGTAAACACACCTGCCTGTGTTCCTTCAGTATAGATTGATCACACTAAATACAAATTAGCACAGTTTGTAGGTTCAATGTGCACAATTGAATAGCTTAGTTGCTCAGACAGTAATGTGGTTATATATGTATGGATTAGGATATGTCGGTTCCTAATGGGGAAATACGTTAATGCGTCTTGTTTTCAGGTTATCATACAAGGTAGCGAGCTGGTGCTGGTGTCCGTGAGTTTATCAAAGTGTCATTATCGTTTTTTCAATAGTTTTTACTTCAAACGGTAATAGTACCCGTCAGTTTTACTGCGTGTATCATTATTACCGTTTATCCTTACATCCCTAACTAGTATATACACCAAAAATGTAATACTTGGCAAGTACATCACAGTCAAAATACAACTGCCCCCCATGGTATGTGATGGTACTGCAACATTTGGTCGATACCTGCTAGCTTCTAGACCAGTACTTCCTGATTATTTTCTGTTACGCCCTACCCTAGACAGAAGAAAATATTTTGCGCCACCCCCACTGTGCCACGACTCGAGATAGTATCATTTGTCTAAAAAAATGTTATAAGTACACCTCTGCATAACATTGTATCGTTCTTAACATTAAAGAAAACAAAAACAAAACATATATAAACTTATCACAAATAATAACTATTAATATTAAAATCAAACTAATGATAAATTGAAATTGATCAGCAATAATAAAATAAGCACAATATGGAAAACACTTTAATCTACAAAACAAAAATGAATAAAACAATTGTTGCTGATTTATTAAATTGTTTATCAAAATGAGGAAGTCAGGATTAATGGCTACAATGAGCACATTTTCTAGTGCACAGCTTTTGGAAGTGGGGTTTAAAACATGTTACTGATAAAGCATTTTCCTCAGGGTCACACATCCCCAGGGAGGGCCTGCCCCACTATTTGAGAACCACTTCACTGGACATAGGGCGGGCAAAGTACACCCTGGCTCTCATGGAATCTACAATACCTCACAGGAGCTTCTTTCTAATTACATAGTTCAACATATTTGATACAAATGTAACTTTAGCTTGCTGGCACTCAGTAGCAGTTGGCAGAATACTTGTCATCATAGCAACAGGTCAGTTTCGGCATGCATATAAATGCAATATCCATTTGCGAATAAATACATACATAATCTGTGGGTGACTTTTGTCAACACACCTAACTAATTTTGTCTGTCACTATTAAAAGCCAAAAGTGCCTCCTGTGATGAAAAATGTGCCCACCATTTTATGGGTAAAACGAAATGTTTTTGGCTCAGCGTGTTTGCCATTTTTGATTCTTCTGTTGCTATTATTTATGGATCATTCCTGTTGCTTGAAAAATAGTCCAGTGGAAACATAATTTGTCCATCCATCCATTTTCTACCGCTTGTCCCTCTCAGGGTCGCGGGGGGTGCTGGAGCCTATCACAGCTGCACTCGGGCGGCAGACAGGGTACAACCTGGACAAGTCACCATCTCATTGCAGGGCCAACACAGATAGACAGACAACATTCACACTCACATTCACACACTACAGTCAATTTAATATTGCCTTTCAACCTAAGAACATATTTAGACTTTAGTTTTGTGATAAAGCATGATCAGCTGAATGGGACTGCAACAAAAAAATGATTAAATGCCTTAGAGGTTGTTTTCCAACAAAAAAAATAAAAATTGCTTAGATACTGTAACTTTGATAGTTTTAAATTGAGTACATCCTTTACATTTCAGTGGCCATTGTATTATACTGTATCTTCTCAAGTACCAATACATCCATTCATTTTCTACCACTTGTCCCGTTCGGGGTCACGGGAGGTGATGGAGCCTATTTCAGCTGCATTCGGGCGGAAGGCGGAGTACACCCTGGACAAGTCGCCACCTCATCACAGGGCCAACACAGATAGACAGACAACATTCACACTCAAGTACCAATACAGTACTATACAAATGGTACCTTAAAGTAGTAGAGATATTCAACTCAATTGTTTTGAAGGCCACATTTCCAGAAAGCTAAGGATTGGGGGGCTGGACTTCTCCCCTCACTATATTTTGTATATTCCGGAGAACGAGTGTCCTCTACAGCAGGGGTCCCCAACCTTATTTGTACCAGGGACCGGTTTAATATAGACATTATTTTTACGGACCGGCCTTTCACGTGTGCCACACAAATACAGCAAAAATAAATGCATGAAAAATACAATACCCACTAAACTCTGAATTAGTAGGAGCTTGTTTGTTTGTGATGAGATGGTCCCCAGAAGGTTGATGGTATATGCTATATACCATCAAATTTGGTATACACTACATTACATACCATTAACCTGCCGGGGAGTGCAGATGGAAATTAGCCTCTGGCTACAATCTGGCACGTTTACATTTTATATGTTCATTATCATCTGCAAAAATGTAAATCTCTCACAAGTTTTTTATAACTAAATTCGCAGGCCACCAGTTGAATTGCCTAAATTATGAAAAAGAGAGGACCTAAAATGGAACCTTGAGGAACACCACTAGTATCACTAAAGAAGTTAAACAAATGACTACTGGCTGCATCTGATGTCAACAAAGTACAGCAACACCTTGGTTACATAAATCAAATTATGAAAAAAAAGTTTAACTGCCAGATTGGAGAGGACTTAAAGAGGGGCCTTGAGGAATACCACAATGTTTGGACCCCAGTGTTCTATGTTTGCTAGTAAGGTTAAAATGTAAATGCAAAGATTTGACAATGTGTTTACAGTGGTCCAATTTCCTCTATACAACAGGAAAACTCTAGTATTTTTAGGAATTTACAGTAACAATGTTTTTCTCCCAAGTTTTTCACTGAAGTGGGGGTCGGTGGCAGTATTGTGTCTTTCCCAGGCCTGATTTGGCCCTGGTTCGTACAGCTTGTATGGCGGTATAGATTTACTATCCACTGAAAGCGATTCAACTCATGAAGAAAATAGAATTTCACAGTCTATGTTGGAATTCATGTTTCCCCTACATGAACCGCTGGTTCCCAGTGTCAGCAGCACTAATGCAGCCCCAGACCATGACGCTAACACCGCCATGCTTGACTGAAGGTAAGACACCGTTATCTTGCTATTTGTATTGGCAGCTATTTAGACAATAATGGCTATGCGTTGGGTCATTTTTATTGTACAATTATATACAAGCTGTACACTGTACTCTAAAGTATATCCATTTTTTAAAGTATTGTCCTTATATTTGAAATGACTGCTAAAATATGACGGCAATGTTTACTTTTGTAAGCTACTGTGTTTGTCCAAATTAAATCTTTTCTTGTACCAAGTGAACGTTTAAAGACCCCAGTGTTTCGATGTAGCACATGGCATGTTTTTAAATGCTTGTGAAGTATATGCATTCTGTGCATGCATCCGAGTGCATGCTGATAATTGTAAGCCAAGCAGCTCTTAAAATCAAGATTAATTATTGATAAGAAAAACACTTGCCTCTCCGTAGCCTCTGCAGCCACTCGGAAACATTCAACGTTTTCTGATAATGTGCATTAGAGAGTCAGAACAACAATATACCATATTGTTGTTGCTCTTTGCTGATCCAAATAAATGATGAAAAGAGTTCGAAGGGGGGAGTATCCTTATCTTCCCCTGTCAGTTACGGCAGAGAAACTAAGTGGCTTCAAAAAGAGCCAATGTCATGGTGAGTGAGTGGTCTACATCCAATGTACAATCATCTTAGCCCCTAGGATACAGACTCTGAAAATATATAAAGTGCCTGCTTTATAGACCATGACATATAATTTCCTCTCGACACATACTGCGCTGTTTCCGTCACAATGCACCCAGGCTCTAGTTATGGAATAAGCCAGCTACATTCTCTGCATCCTGCATACTGGTTGAAGTCAGACTGTGGCTTTATATTTGTCCAGTGCAAAGTTTATATGCATCCAAATGATGCATCTGTCCAATACGATACCTGAATTTTGATATCTGCCGACTATTCCGATATCATATTCCATTAATATTATTATATGGTCACTATTGTTGATTTTTTTAGTGCTGCCGTGATTAGTCGACATAAATGACCATGCAAATTAGTAGACTGCATTCTTTAGTGAATGTGTTTTTTTTATTGTTGACAGCCCATTTATTTTTGGTCTCCTGGTTGGCAGACAGATACTGTAGCTAGTATAGGCACTAAAGCATATCTATGTACCGTGCAGTCCCCCATGGCAGCAAATAAACAACATTTCTTAAAAGTGTCATTATAACTGAAGATAGGCATGTATAAATGCATATATATGTGTGTGTGTGTGTGTGTGTGTGTGTGTGTGTGTGTGTATATATATATATATATATATATATATATATGTGTGTGTGTGTGTGTGTGTGTGTGTGTGTGTGTGTGTGTGTATGTATATATATATATATATATATATATATATATATATATATATATATATATTTTTTTTTTTTTCAGTGGCCTAGTGGTTAAAGTGTCCGCCCTGAGATCGGTAGGTTGTGAGTTATAACCCCGGCCGAGTCATACCAAAGACTATAAATATGGGATCCATTACCTCTCTGCTTGGCACTCAGCATTAAGGGTTGGAATTGGGGGTTGAATCACCAAAATTGATTCCCGGGCGTGGCCACCACTGCTGCCCACTGCTCCCCACTGCTCCCCTGACCTCCCAGGGGGTGATCAATGGGGATGGGTCAAATGCAGAGAATAATTTTGCCACTAGTGTGAGTGACAATCATTGGTACTTTAACTTTAACTAAATATATATGTATACCTATTTATATATGTATATATATATATATATATATATATATATATATATATATATATATATATATACTATATATATATATACTATATATATATATATATATATATATATACTATATATATATATATGTGTATACCTATTTATATATGTATATATATATATATATATATATATATATATATGTATATATATATATATATATATATATATATATATATATATATATATATATATACTATATATATATACATACTATATATATATATACATATATACTATATATATATATATATATATATATATATATATATATATATATATATATATATATATATATATATATATATATATATATATGTATATATATATATATATATATATATATATATATATATATATATATATATATATATATATATATATATATATATATATATATATATATATATATGTATATACTAAACAAAAATTTCAATGCAACACTTGTTTTTTGCTCCCGTTTTTCACGGGTTGAACTCAAAACTTCAAACGTTGATTACAAAAGAAGACCTATTCCTCTCAAGTATTGTTCACAAATCTGTCAAAATCTGTGTTTGTGAGCATTTCTCACAGGTGTGGCACATCAAAATGCTGACTAAACAGCATGATTATTGCACAGGTGTGCCTTAGGCTGCCCACAGGAAAAGGCCACGCTGAAAAGTAAAGTTTTATCACACAGCACAATGCCACAGATGTCGTAAAATTTGAGGAAGCGTGCAGTTGGCATGCTGACTGCAGGAATGTCCACAAAAGCTGTTGCTCATGAATTGAATGTTCATTTCTCTGCCATAAGCCGTCTCCAAAGGCATTTCACAGAATTTGGCAGTACATACAACCGGCCTTACAACTGCAGACCACGTGTATCCACCCCAGCCCAGGACATCCACATCCAGCAGGTGCAACTTTGTGATCGTCTGAGACCAGTCACCCGCACACCTGCAGCAACAATTGGTTTGCATGATCAAATAATTTCTGCACAATCTGTGAGAAACCATCTCAGAGAAGCTCACCTGCATGCTGGTCGTCCTCATCGGGGTCTCGACCTGACTGCAGTTCGTCGTCGTAACCGACTTGAGTGGGCAAATGCTGACATTCAATGGTGTTCTCTTCACGGATGAATCCCGGTTTTCACTGTTCAGGGCAGATGCAGACGGCGTGTGTGGCGTTGTTTGGGAGAGCGGTTTGCTGATGTCAACGTTGTGAATCGAGTGGCCCATGGTGGGGTTGGGGTTATGATATGGGCAGGCGTATATTATGAACAACAAACGCAAGTGGATTTTTTTGATGGCAGAGATACTGTGACAAGATCCTGAGGCCCATTTCTGTGCCATTCACCCGAGACCATCACCTCATGTTGCAGGCCCCATGTTGCAATGTTCTGTACACAATTCCTGGAAGCTGAAAACATCCCAGCTCTTGCATGGCCAGCATACTCACCGGAAATGTCACCTATGAAGTATGTTTGGGATGCTGTGGATCGGCATATTCTACAGCGTGTTCCAATTCCTGCCAATATCCAGCAACTTAGCACAACCATTGAAGAGTGGACCAACATTCCACAGGCCACAATCAACAACCGGATCAACTCTGCAAAGGAGACGTGTAGCACTGCGTGACGCGCTGCCCGAGGTCAGTATCTGGTCACACCAGACACTGACTGCTTTTCTGACCCACCCCAGACCTCAATCAAGCAAAACTGTACATTTTAGAGTGTCTTTTTATTTGTGGGCAGCCTAAGGCACACCTGTGCAATAATCATGCCGTTTAATCAGCATCTTGGTATGCCACACTTGTGAGGTGGGATGGATTATATTGGCAAAGAAGAAATGCTCACACATATTTAGATAGATTTGTGAACAATATTTGAGAGGAATAGGTATTTTGTGTATATAGTAAAAGATTTAAATCTTTTTAGTTCAACTCATGAAAAATGGAAGGAAAAACAAAAGTTTTGCATTTATATTTTTGTTCAGTAAATGTATGTATATATGTATATAAAAGTATATATGTAAACAAGTATACATATGTATACATGTACACATATATGTATATATGTATACATATATACATATACATGTATACATGTACACATGTATGTATATATGTATACATGTATACATATACATGTACACATATATGTATACATGTATACATATACATGTATACATGCATACATATATATGTGTACATGTATACATGCATACATAAATGTATACATGCATTTACATGTATACATATATGTATACATGTAAACATATATGTATGCATGTACACATATACTGTATGTATGCATGTACACATATATGTATGCGTGTATGCATGTATGCGTGTATGCATGTACACATATATGTATACATATATGTACCGTATTTTTCGGACTAGAAGTCGCAGTTTTTTTCATAGTTTGGCCGGGGGTGCGACTTATACTCAGGAGCGACTTATGTTTGAAATTATTAACACATTACCGTAAAATATCAAATAATATTATTTAGCTCATTCACGTATAAGATTATACTAGACGTAAAAGATTTCATGGGATTTAGCGATTAGGAGTGACAGATTGTTTGGTAAACGTATAGCATGTTCTATATGTTATAGTTATTTGAATGACTCTTACCATAATATGTTATGTTAACATACCAGGCACGTTCTCAGTTGGTTATTTATGCGTCATATAATGTACACTTATTCAGCTTGTTGTCCACTATTCTTTATTTATTTTAAATTGCCTTTCAA